>NC_092247.1:10896185-11098685 GCF_036320965.1 Panulirus ornatus | reverse complement strand
GAGAGTGGTGGACGAATGGGGGGGGGGGGGTGTAAAAACTGAACGAGGTTGACAGCATACAAAAGTTTAAAAGGCTTGTACGGAAGAAGAGAATGTTTAAAAGATGGAGGCCCTACAAGTGTCAAATCCACCCCCACCATACGGTACAAATAGGATATAGAAGAATACGTAATTACACACTGAAATGAAGACATGGTCATTACAACCAGTATATAGAAATCCAAGAAGCTGTGTGATGACTGCTGAAAATGTCCAAAAGATAGGGGCCACACGAGCGTAAAACTCCTTTCCCGTACAGAACCAGAGATTGCACACACACACACACACACACACACACACACACACACACACACACACTGAATTTTTTCATTTTTTGTGATGCGGCCTCCGTTAATTTGCTCTAACAATATGGCGTATATTGAATATTTAATGGTGCAATTTGCCCCATTTGAACTCAGATATATTTTAAAGCCGTTCATATTTTACAACATTCATATTCAAAGATTGATAATGTCCATGCATGATTTATGGCCCCCGGTAAATATAACATTGGGAGTGTACTCTATATAAACATATTGTCAGAATATTGCAACATAATCGGAGTTTCGACCTTGTCCATATATAAATATATATATATATATATATATATATATATATATATATATATATATATATATATATATATATGTATGTATGTATGTATATATATATATATATTCCTAAAAATGCCCAGCGAACATACAGTGGATGTTTAGGTTCCAGCCTGGGAGCAATAGGAAGCGTTTCGTGGTTAGCATTATCCCCACAAAGTCCAGGAGCAGTGTGGATGGTCGGGGAGGAGGCACACTCCTCGCTTGACTCGAGCTGAGGGCGTGAGTGTGTTTTGGTGTTGAGAGAGAGAGAGAGAATGTGTGTGTGAAGGGTAAGTGTAAATACGTAAGGTAAGTGCCAGTTTTAAGTGTGAAGTCTCAGTGCATGTACTCATATGCGTTTGGTAAATGAATGTTCCTTGGTTAAGTGCGTGGGCAAATCTTTGTGTGTGTGTGTGTGTGTGTACCCCCTCACTATTCTTACGAAATAGGCTAAGGTAACCTGCGCAATGCAGTGAGGGACCTACTAGCAGTTAACATGTAACAGTATTCATCTCACTAGTTTAGAAACCTGTCTTTTCCAAGATCTAAAAACCGTTGTGGCACAGAGAGGATCCGTCGTAGCACGAGTGTGGACTGTATCATAGACATACTGTAGAAGTGTTGTATGAATTAATGTAGTTATTATTGACACAACCTGTAGCACTACAGATCAGCTATCCTGTTGATAGTTTAGTAGATCCGTTTTCTATTGATTTGTGCTTGTGCTCGTGTGTGTGTGTGTGTGTGTGTGTGTGTGTGTGTGTGCCTAATGCTGCCTCTTTGTCAACGCTCCCGTTCCAACAAGACTTCCGCCGTCATGTGGCGAATTGTGGTGGTGACTTTAACACACACTGGTGTTTCCACGACTCTCTCTCTCTCTCTCTCTCTCTCTCTCTCTCTCTCTCTCTCTCTCTCTCTCTCTCTCTCTCTGGCGGCCCTTTGATCCCCTGACGAGCACCTCCCATGATGGTCTTGGCCACTCGTCCATCAGCCTGATTACACCAGTGTGTGTGTGTGTGTGTGTGTCTGTGTGTGTGTGTGTGTGTACAAAAGCGTATCAGTCTCTGTCTCTCACGTTCTCTTTTTCCTCACCATTCCTCACGTGTGCTCTCTCTCTCTCTCTCTCTCTCTCTCTCTCTCTCTCTCTCTCTCTCTCTCTCTCTCTCTCTCTCTCTCTCTCTCTCTCTCTCCTGTCAGCTGTTCCTAAGGGTCTACACCTTCCTCCTTGCATCACTGCCTCTGCTGGCCACGTTGCCCTCCGCTCCGTCGTAGCGTCACCCAACCTTATGGATACATCTATCTCAAACGTCCTTTTGATATTTTCTTGATATTTTCTATAATTTCTTCCCCTAGTTTCATTTACTTTCCTATTTATGTATATCCACACCTTGTGCTTCCCATCTACTCGTTAATCATTCTGTTATCCAGCCTTATCTTCTAAGAAGAATACTTCAATGAATTTACTATAGTTAAGCTGAAGCTTATGTTTTAGAGTTGAGCTGAAGCTTTTGTTGCATTAAGCGGAAGCTTTTGTTTTATTGTTCAGCTACTGTTCTTATTAGCTAATCCTCCTCCTCCTCCTCCCCGCTGACACAACCTGATCCTCCTCCTCCCACTGACACAACCTGACCCTCCTACTACTACTGACACAACCTGACCCTCCTACTACTACTGACACAACTTGACCCTCCTACTACTAGTGACACAACCTGATCCTCCTACTACTGCTGACACAACCTGATCCTCCTAATACTACTGACACAACCTGATCCTCCAACTACTGCTGACAAAACCTGACCCTCCTACTACTACTGACACAACCTGATCCTCCTACTACTGCTGACACAACCTGATCCTCCTACTACTGCTAACACAACCTGATCCTCCTACTACTGCTGACACAACCTGATCCTTCTACTACTGCTGACACAAACTGATCCTCCTACTAATACTAACACAACCTGATCCTCCTACTCCTACTAACACAACCTGATCCTCCTACTACTGCTGACATAACCTGACCCTCCTACTACTACTGACACAACCTGATCCTGCTACTACTGCCGAAACAACCTGATCCTCCTACTACTAATGACACAACGTGATCCTCCTACTATTGCTGACACAACATGATCCTCCTACTACTGTTGACACAACTAACCCTCCTACTACTACTAACACAACCTGATCCTCCTACAACTGCTGACACAACCTGACCCTCCCACTACTACTGACACAACCTGATCCTCCTACTACTGCTGCCACAACTGACCCTCCTACTACTACTGACACAACCTGAGCCTCGTACTACTGCTGACACAACCTGATCCTCCTACTACTACTGACACAACCTCACCCTCCTACTACTACTGACACAACCTGATCCTCCTACTGCTGCTGACACAGCCTGATCCTCCGACTACTACTGACGCAACCTGATCCTCCTACTACTGCTTACACAACCTGACCCTCCTACTACTACTGACACAACCTGATCCTCCTACTCCTGCTGAGACAACCTGATCCTCCTACTCCTGCTAACACAACCTGATCCTCCTACTACTGCTGACACAACCTGACCCTCCTACTACTACTGACACAACCTGATCCTCCTACTACTGCTGACACAACTGACCCTCCTACTACTACTGACACAACCTGACCCTCCTACTACTGCTGACACAACCTGATCCTCCTACTACTGCTGACACAACCTGACCCTCCTACTACTACTGACACAACCTGATCCTCCTACTACTGCTGACACAGACTGATGCACCTACTACTACTGACGCAACCTGATCCTCCTACTACTCCTTACACAACCTGACCCTCCTACTACCACTGACACAACCTGATCCTTGTACTCCTGCTGAGACAACCTGATCCTCCTACTCCTGCTAACACAACCTGATCCTCCTACTACTGCTGACACAACCTGACCCTCCTACTACTACTGACACAACCTCATCCTCCTACTACTGCTGACACAACCTGATAATCCTACTACTACTACTGACACAACCTGATCCTCCTACTACTGCTGACACAACCTTATCCTCCAACTACTGCTGACACAACCTGATCCTCCTACTCCTGCTTACACAACCTGATCCTCCTACAACTGCTGACACAACCTGACCCTCCTACTACTGCTGACACAACCTGATCCTCCTACTAATGCTGACACAACCTGACCCCCCTACTACTATTAACACAACCTGATCCTCCTACTACTGCTGACACAACCTGATCCTCCTACTACTACTGACACAACCTGATCCTCCTACTACTGCTGACACAACCTGATCCTCCTAGTACTACTGTCATAACCTGATCCTCCTACTACTACTGACACAACCTGATCCTCCTACTCCTACTAACACAACCTGATCATCCTACTACTGCTGACACAACCTGACCCTCCTACTACTACTGACACAACCTGATCCTCATACTCCTGCTAACACAACCTGATCCTCCTACTACTACGGACACAACCTGATCCTCCTACTACTGCTGACACAACCTGATCCTCCAACTATTACTGACACAACCTGATCCTCGTACTCCTGCTGAGACAACCTGATCCTCCTACTCCTGCTAACACAACTTAATCCTCCTACTACTACTGACACAACCAGATCTTCCTACTACTGCTGACACAACCTGACCCTCCTACTACAACTGACACAACCTGATCCTACTACTACTGCTGACACAACCTGACCCTCCTATTACTAATGACACAACCTGATCCTCCTACTACTGCTGAAACAGCCTGATCCTCTTACTACTACTGACACAACGTGATCCTCCTACTACTGCTGACACAACCTAAACCTCCTACTACTGCTGACACAACCTGATCCTCCGACTACTGCTGACACAACCTGATCCTCCTACTACTACTGACAAAACCTGATCCTCCTACTACTACTGACACAACCTGATCCTCCTACTACTGCTGACACAACCTGAACCTCCTACTAATACTAACACAACCTGATCCTCCTACTCCTACTAACACAACCTGATCCTCCTACTACTGCTGACATAACGTGACCCTCCTACTACTACTGACACAACCTGATCCTGCTACTACTGCTGACACAACCTGATCCTCCTACTACTGCTGACACAACCTGATCCTCCTACTATTGCTGACACAACCTGATCCTCCTACTACTGCTGACACAACTGACCCACCTACTACTACTGACACAACCTGATCCTCCTACTACTGCTGACACAACCTTACCCTCCTACTACTACTGACACAACCTGATCCTCCTACTATTGCTGACACAACTGACCCTCCTACTACTACTGACACAACCTGACCCTCGTACTACTGCTGACACAACCTGAACCTCCTACTACTGCTGACAAACCTGACCCTCCTACTACTACTGACAACCTGATCCTCCTACTACTGCTGACACAGCCTGATCCTCCTACTACTACTGACGCAACCTGATCCTCCTACTACTGCTTACACAACCTGACCCTCCTACTACTACTGACACAACCTGATCCTCGTACTCCTGCTGAGACAACCTCATCCTCCTACTCCTGCTAACAAAACCTGATCCTCCTACTACTGCTGACACAACGTGACCCTCCTACTACTACTGACACAACCTGATCCTCGTACTACTACTGACACAACTGACCCTCCTACTACTACTGACACAACCTGATCATCCTACTACTGCTGACACAACCTGATCCTCCTACTACTGCTGACACAACCTGATCCTCCTACTACTACTGACACAACCTCATCCTCATACTACTGCTGACACAGCCTGATGCTCCTACTACTTCTGACGCAACCTGATCCTCCTACTACTGCTGACACAACCTGATCCTCCTACTACTGCTGACACAACCTGATCCTCCTACAACTGCTGACACAACCTGATCCTCCTACTACTGCTGACACAAACTGATCCTCCTACTACTGCTGACACAACCTGATCCTCCTACTACTACTGACACAACCTGATCCTCCTACTACTGCTGACACAACCTGATCCTCCTACTACTGCTGACACAACCTGATCCTCCTACTCCTGCTGACACAACCTGATCCTCCTACTACTGCTGACACAACCTGATCCTCCTACTACTGCTGACACAACCTGATCCTCCTACTACTGCTGACACAGCCTGATCCTCCTACTACTACTGACACAACCTGATCCTCCTACTACTGCTGACACAACCTGATCCTCCTACTACTAGCTGACACAACCTGATCCTCCTACTACTGCTGACACAACCTGATCCTCCTACTACTGCTGACACAACCTGATCCTCCTACTACTACTGACACAACCTGATCCTCCTACTCCTACTGACACAACCTGATCCTCCTACTACTGCTGACACAACCTGATCCTCCTACTACTGCTGACACAACCTGATCCTCCTACTACTGCTGACACAACCTGATCCTCCTACTACTACTAACACAACCTGATCCTCCTACTACTGCTGACACAGCCTGACCCCCCTACTACTACTGACACAACCTGACACTCTCTACTGCTACACCAACCTGATCCCCTACTATACTAGCACAACTGATCCTCCTACTACTGATGACACAACCTGATCCTCCTACTACTACTGACACAACCTGATCCTCCTCTACTGCTAACACAACCTTGATCCTCCTACTACTGCTGATCACACAACCTGAACCTCCTACTAAGACTGACACAACCTGATCCGCCGTACTCCTAGCTAACACAACCTGATCCTACCTACTACTGCTGCTACAACCTGACCTCCTAGCTACTACTGACTACAACCGTGATCCTCTACTACTTGCTGAAACAACCTGATCCTCCTACTACTGCTGAACACAATCCAGATCTCCTACTATTGCTCACACAACTGATCCTCCCTACTACTGCTGAACACAACTGATCCTCCTACTACTACTACAAACCTGATCCTCCTACGACTCCTGACACAACCTGATCCTCGAACCCTGCTGGACACAACCTGATCATCCTACTACTGCTACACAATCTGATCCTCGTACTCCTCTGAGACAACCTTGATCCTCCTACTACTAGCTGACACAACCTGATCCTCCTACTACTGCTGACACAACCTGATCCTCCTACTACTGCTGACACAACCTGATCTCTTTACTACTGCTAACACAACATAAATCTCTACTACTCTGCTGACACACCTGATCCTCCTACTACTGCTGACACAACTTGATCCTCGTACTCCTGCTAAAACAACGTGTTCCTTCTACTACTGCTGACACAACCTGATCCTCCTACTACTACTGACACAACCTGATCCTCCTACTCCTGCTGAGAAAACCTGACCCTCCTACTACTAGCTGGACACAACCTGACCCTACCTACTACTACTGACACAACCTGATCCTCCGACTCTGTTGACACAACCTGATCCTCCTACTACTGCTGACACAACCTGATCCTCCTACTACTGCTGACACAACCTGATCCTCCTACTACTGCTGACACAACCTGATCCTCCTACTACTGCTGACACAACCTGATCCTCCTACTACTACTGACACAACCTGATCCTCCTACTACTGCTGACACAACCTGATCCTCCTACTACTGCTGACACAACCTGATCCTCCTACTACTGCTGACACAACCTGATCCTCCTACTACTACTGACACAACCTGATCCTCCTACTACTGCTGACACAACTGATCCTCCTACTACTGCTGACACAACCTGATCCTCCTACTACTGCTGACACAACCTGATCCTCCTACTCCTGCTAACACAACCTGATCCTCCTACTACTGCTGACACAACCTGACCCTCCTACTACTACTGACACAACCTGATCCTCCTACTACTGCTGACACAACCTGATCCTCCTACTACTACTGACACAACCTGATCCTCCTACTACTGCTGACACAACCTGATCCTCCTACTACTGCTGACACAACCTGATCCTCCTACTAATACTAACACAACCTGATCCTCCTACTCCTACTAACACAACCTGATCCTCCTACTACTGCTGACATAACCTGACCCTCTTCCTACTACTGACACAACCTGATCCTGCTACTACTGCTGAAACAACCTGATTCTCCTACTACTGCTGACACAACCTGATCCTCCTACTAATGCTGACACAACATGATCATCCAACTACTGCTGACGGAACTGACCCTCCTACTACTACTGACACAACCTGATCCTCCTACTACTGCTGACACAACCTGACCCTCCTAATACTACTGACACAACCTAATCCTCCTACTACTGCTGACACAACTGACCCTCCTACTACTACTGACACAACCTGACCCTCCTACTACTGCTGACACAACCTGATCCTCCTACTACTGCTTACACAACATGACCCTCCTACTACCACTGACACAACCTGATCCCCGTACTCCTGATGAGACAACCTGATCCTCCTACTACTGCTAACACAACCTGATTCTCATACTACTACTGACACAACCTGATCCTCCTACTACGCTGACTACACACTGACTCCTCTACTACTACTGACACAACCTGATCCTCCTACTACTGCTGACACAACCCTGATCCTCCTACTACAGCTGACACAACCTGATCCTCCTACTACTACTGACAAACCTGATCCTCCTACTCCTACTGACACAACCTGATCCTCCTACTACTGCCTGACACAACCTGATCACTCCTACTACTGCTGACACAAACCCTGATCCTCCTACTACTACTGACACAACCTGATCCTCCTTACTACTCTGACACAACCTGATCCTCTACTTCTACTGACACAACCTGATCCTCCTACTACTGCTGACACGACCTGATCCTCCTACCTACTGACTGACACAACCCTGAACCTCCTACTACTACTGACACAACCTGATCCTCCTACTACTACTGACACAACCTGATCCTCCTACTCCTGCTAACACAACCTGATCCTCCTACTACTGCTGACACAACCTGACCCTCCTACTACTATTGACACAACCTGATCCTCGTACTCCTGCTAACACAACCTGATCCTCCTACTACTACTGACACAACCTGATCCTCCTACTCCTGCTAACACAACCTGATCCTTCTAATACTGCTCAAACAACCTGATCCTCTTACTACAGCTCACACAAACTGATCCTCCTACTACTACTCACACAACCTGATCCTCCTACTACTGCAGACTCAATCTGATCCTACTACTACTGCTGACACAACCTGATCCTCCTGCTACTACTGACACAACCTGACCCTCCTACTACTACTGACACAACCTGATCCTCCTACTAGTGCTGACACAACCTGATCCTCCTACTGCCGCTGACGCAACCTGATCATCCTACTCCTGTTGACTCAACCTAATCCTTCACCTACTGCTGACACAACCAGATCCTCATACTCCTGCTAACACAACCTGATCCTCCTACTACTGCTGACACAAAGTGATCCTCCTACTACTGCTGACACAACCTGATCCTCCTACTACTGATGACACAACCTGATCCTCCTACTACTGCTGACACAACTGGGTAATCCCACTACTACTGACACAACCTAATCCTCCTACTCTTGCTAACACAAACTGATCCTCCTACTACTGCTGACATAACCTGAAAGTCCTACTACTACTGACACAACCTGATCACCCTACTACTGCTGACACAACCTGATCCTCCTACTACTATTGACACTCCCTGATCCTCTTACTATTCCTGACACAACCTGATCCTCCTACTACTGCTGAAACAACCTGACCCTCCTACAACTACTGACACAACCTGATCCTCCTGCTACTGCTGACACAACCTGACACTCCTACTACTACTGACACAACCTGAACCTCCTACTACTGCTTACACAACATAACCCTCCTACTACTGCTGACACAACCTGATCCTCCAACTACTGCTGACACAACCTGATCCTCCTACTACTACTGACACAACATGATCCTACTACTACTACTGACACAGCCTCATCCTCCTACTACTTCTGACAAAACGTGATCCTCCTACTACTGCTTACACAACCTTACCCTCCTACTACTACTGACACAACCTGATCCTCGTACTCCTGCTGAAACAACCTGATCCTCCTACTCCTGCTAACACAACCTGATCCTCCTACTACTGCTCACACAACCTGACCCTCATACTACTACTGACACAACCTGATCCTCCTACTACTGCTGACTCAACCTGATCCTCCTACTACTACTGACACAACCTGATCCTCCTACTACTGCTGACACAACCTGATCCTCCTACTACTGCTCACACAATCTGATCCTCCTACTACTACTGACAAAACCTGATCCTCCTAGTACTACTGACAACCTGATCCTCCTACTACTACTGACACAACCTGATCCTCCTACTCGTGCTAACACAACCTGATCCTCCTACTACTGCTGACACATCCTGACCCTCCTACTACTACTGACACAACCTGATCCTCCTACTACTGCTTACACAACCTGACCCTCCTACTACTACTGACACAACAAGATCCTCCTAATACTGCTGACACAACCTGATCCTCCTACTATTGCTGACACAAGCTGATCCACCTAACACTGCCGACACAACCTGACCATCCTACTACTACTGACACAATACTGATCCTCCTACTACTCCTGACACAACCATATCCTCTTACTCCTGCTAACACAACCTGATCCTCCTATTACTGCTGACACAACCTGACCCTCCTACTACTACTGACACAACTTGATCCTCCTACTAATGCTGACACAACCTGATCCTCCTACTACTACTGACACAACCTGATGCTCCTACTACTGCTGACACAACCTGATCCTCCTACTACTACTGACACAACCTGATCCTCCTACTCCTGCTAACACAAACTGATCCTCCTACTACTGCTGACACACCCTGACCCTCCTACTACTACTGACACAAACTTATCCTCCTACTACTGCTGACAAAACCTGACCCTACTACTACTACTGACACAACCTGATACTCCTACTACTGCTGACACAACATGACCCTCCTACTACTACTGACACAACCTGATCCTCTTACTACTGCTGACATAACCTGATTCTCCTACTACTACTGACACAACCTGATCCTTGTACTCCTGCTAACTCAACCTCATCCTCCTACTACTACTGACACAACCTGATTCTCCTACTCCTGCTGACACAACCTGATCCTTCTACTACTGCTTACACAACCTGATCCTCCTTCTACTGCTCACACAACCTGATCCTCCTACTACTACTCACACAGCCTGATCCTCCTACTACTGCTGACACAATCTGCTCCTACTACTACTGCGGACACAACATGATCCTCCTACTACTACTGACACAACCTGATCCTCCTACTACTGCTGACACAACCTAATCCTCCTACTAATGCTGACACAACCTGATCCTCCTACTACTGCTGACACAACCTGATCCTCCTACTACTACTAACACAACCTAATCCTCCTACTACTGCTGACACAACCTGATCCTCCTACTCCTGCTGACACAACCTGATCCTCCTACTACTACTAACACAACCTGACCCTCCTACTACTACTGACACAACCTGATCCTCGTACTCCTGTTGACACAACCTGATCATCCTACTACTGCTGACACAACCTGATCCTTCTACTACTGCTCACACAACCTGACCCTCCTACCACTACTGACACAACCTGATCCTCCTACTACTACTGACACAACCTCATCCTCCTACTACTACTGACACAACATGATCTTCCTACTCCTGCTGACACAACCTGATCCTTCTTCTACTGCTCACACAACCTGATCCTCCTACTACTGCTCACACAACCTGATCCTCCTACTACTACTCACACAACCTGATCCTCCTACTACTGCTGACACAATCTAATCCTACTACTACTGCTGACACAACCTGATCCTCGTACTAGTTCTGACACAACCTGATCCTCCTACTACTGCTGACAAAACCTGCTCCTCCTACTTCTGCTAACACAACCTAATCCTCCTACTACTGCTGACACAACCTAATCCTCCTACTACTACTGGCACAACTTGATCCTCCTACTACTGCTGACACAACCTGATCCTCCTACTACTTCTGACACAACCTGATCCTCCTACTGCTACTACTGACACAACCTGATCTTCCCACTACTGCTGGCACAACCTGATCCTCCTACTACTGCTGACACAACCTGGTCCTCCTACTACTGCTGACACAACCTGATCCTCTTACTACTGCTGACACAACCTGATCCTCCTAATACTGCTGACACAACCTTATCCTCCTAATACTACTGACACATCCTGATCCTCCTACTACTACTGACACAACCTGATCCTCCTACTGCCGCTGACACAACCTGATCCTCCTACTCCTGCTGACTCAACCTGATCCTTCTACTACTGCTGACACGACCTGATCTTCCTACTACTGCTAACACAACCTGATCTTCCTACTACTGCTGACACAACCTGATCCTCCTACTACTGCTGACACAACCTGATCCTCCTACTACTGCTGACACAACCTGATCCTCTTACTACTGCTGACACAAACTAACTCCCTTCTACTACTGACACAATTTCATCTTCCTACTTCTGCTGACACAACCTGTTTCTCCTACTACTGCTGACACAACCTGATCCTCCTACTACTACTGACACAACCTGATCCTCCTACTGCTGCTGACACAATCTGATCCCCCTACTACTGCTGACAGAACCTAACCCTTCTACTACTGCTGACACAACCTGATCCTCCTACTACTACTGACACAACCTGATCCTCTTACTACTGCTGACAACCTGATCCTTCCACTTCTGCTGACACAACCTGATCCTCCTACTACTGCTGACACAACCTGATCCTCCTACTATTGCTGACACAACCTGATCCTCCTACTCGTGCTGACACAACCTGATCCTCCTACTCCTGCTGACACAACCTGATCCTCCTACTACTGCTGACACAACCTGATCCCTCCCTACTACTGCTGACACAGCTGATCCTCCTACTACTGCTCACAACCTGATCCTCCTACTACTAGCTGACACAACTGATCCTCCTACTACTAGTGACACAACCTGATCCTCCTACTACAGCTGACACAACCTGATCTCTACTACTACTGCCGACACAACCTGATCCCCTACTACTAGCTGACACAACCTGATCCTCCTACTGCCTGCTGTCACAAACTGATCTCTACTACTACTGAACTCAACCTGATACTTCTACTTCTGCTGACACAACCGGATTCCTCCTACTACTGCTGACACAACCGTGATCCCTCCTACTACATGCTGACATCAACCTGATCCTCCTACTACTAGCTGACACAATCTGATTCCTCCTACTACTGATGACTCAACCTGATCCTCCCTACTTCGCTTGACACACCTGATCACTCTACTACGACTGACACAACCTGATCTTCCTACTTCTTCTGACACAACCACTGATTCACTCCTCTACTACTGCTGACACACCTATCCTCCTACTACTGCTGACACAACCTGATCTCCTACTACTGCTGACACAATCTGATCCTCCTACTACTGCTGACACAACCTGATCCTCCTACTACTACTGACACAACCTATCCTCCTACTACTACTGACACAACCTGATCCTCCTACTACTGCTGACACAACCTGATCCTCCTACTACTGCTGACACAACCTGATCCTCCTACTACTACTGACACAACCTGATCCTCCTACTACTGCTGACACAACCTGATCCTCCTACTACTAGCTGACACAACCTGATCCTCCTACTACTGCTGACACAACCTGATCCTCCTACTACTGCTGACACAACCTGATCCTCCTACTACTGCTGACACAACCTGATCCTCCTACTACTACTGACACAACCTGATCCTCCTACTACTGCTGACACAACCTGATCCTCCTACTACTGCTGACACAACCTGATCCTCCTACTACTGCTGACACAACCTGATCCTCCTACTCCTGCTGACACAACCTGATCCTCCTACTCCTGCTGACACAACCTGATCCTCCTACTCCTGCTGACACCACCTGATCCTCCTACTACTGCTGACACAACCTGATCCTCCTACTACTGCTGACACAACCTGATCCTCCTACTACTACTGACACAACCTGATCCTCCTACTACTACTGACACAACCTGATCCTCCTACTACTGCTGACACAACCTGATCCTCCTACTACTGCTGACACAAACTGATCCTCCTACTACTGCTGACACAACCTGATCCTCCTACCTACTACTGACACAACCTGATCTTCCTACTACTGCTGACACAACCTGATCCTCCTACTTCTGCTGACACAACCTGATCCTCCTACTACTTCTGACACAACCTGATCCTTCCTACTACTTCTGACACAACCTGATCCTCCTACTACTGCTGACACAACCTGATCCTCCTACTACTGCTGACACAACCTGATCCTCCTACTCCTGCTGAGACAACCTGATCCTCCTACTACTGCTGACACAACCTGACCCTCCTACTATTACTGACACAACCTGATCCTCGTACTCCTGTTGACACAACCTGATGCTCCTACTACTAATGACACAACCTGATCCTTCTACTACTGCTGACACAACTTGACCCTCCTACTACTACTAACACAACCTGATCCTCCTACTACTACTCACACAACCTGATCCTCCTACTACTACTGACACAACCTGATCCTCCTACTCCTGCTGACACAACCTGATCCTTCTACTACTTCTCACACAACCTGATCCTCCTACTACTGCTCACACAACCTGATCCTCCTACTACTACTCACACAACACCCTGACACTCCCCCTTCCTACTACTGCTGACACAATCTGATCCTCCTACTACTTCGAACACACCTGATCTCCTACTCCTACTGACACAACTGACCTCTACTACAACTGCACAACCTATCCTCCTACTCCTGCTGATACAACCTGATCCCCCTACTACTGCTGACACAACCTGATCCTAATACTATTGCTGACACAACCTGATCCTCTTACTCCTACTTACAAAAGCTGATCCTCCTACTACTGCTGACACTACTGCTGACACAACCTGATCCTACTACTACTGCTGACACAACCTAATCCTCTTACTGCTACTGACAAAACCTGATCCTCCTACTACTGCTGACACGACCTGATCCTTTTCCTACTACTGCTGACACAACCTGATCCTCCTAATACTGCTGACACAACCTGATCCGCCTACTACCGCTGACACAGCCTGATCCTTCTCCTACTACTGCTGACACAACCTGATCCTTCTCCTACTACTGCTGACACAACTTGATCCTCCTCCTACTACTGCTGACACAACCTGATCCTTCTCCTACTACTGCTGACACAACCTGATCCTCCTACTACTGCTGACACAACCTGCTCCTCCTACCACTGCTTACACAACCTGATCCTCCTACTACTGCTGACACAACCTGATCCTCCTACTACTGCTGACCCAACCTGATCCTCCTACTGCTGCTGACACAACCTGATCCTCCTACTATTGCTGACACAACCTGATCCTCCTGCTGCTAGTGCTGACACAACCTAATCCTGCTACTGCCGACCCTATGCACGTTGCCTCCACTCATCTCACTGACACTCTGCTGATCTTGCTAAGGCAACCCTGCTGACTCTGTGGTCCGTGCCGCAGCGCCGCAGGTGACCATGGAGGGCCCGAGTGAGAGGCACATCCAGCAAGGCAGCGTGCTGGCCATCACGTGCGTGGTGCGGCACCCGCCCCGGGAGGCACCGGACCACATCCTCTGGTTCCACGGCACCACCAACATTGACTACGACTCCACCAGAGGCGGCGTCTCCATCCAGGTAGGTGGTGGTGGTCGGTGGTGGAGAGTACTCTTGCTACCCAGAGTGGCGTAGTGCAACTAGGTACTCGAGGTTAATCAGAAAATGATAGCGCATGGATTTTCGTCCACTATCTCTAGATTGCCAGGGTTTAAAAGCTTTGGAAATAACTACATCTGTTAGAGCAAAGGTGAAGGAGATACGCAGGGGTTCCCGGTTCAATCCTGGCTGTCGGTGGTTTGTATGTTCTATGAAAGTGTGCGTTCATATGCACTTTGTTTATATATATATATATATATATATATATATATATATATATATATATATATATATATATATATATATATATATATATATATATATATATATATATATATATATATATATATATATATATATATATATATATATATATATATATATTATATTTTTTTATTTATTATACTTTGTCGCTGTCTCCCGCGTTTGCGAGGTAGCGCAAGGAAACAGACGAAAGAAATGGCCCCCCCCCCCATACACATGTATATACATACGTCCACACACGCAAATATACATACCTACACAGCTTTCCATGGTTTACCCCAGAAGCTTCACATGCCTTGCTTCAATCCACTGACAGCACGTCAACCCCGGTATACCACATCGATCCAATTCACTCTATTCCTTGCCCTCCTTTCACCCTCCTGCATGTTCAGGCCCCGATCACACAAAATCTTTTTCACTCCATCTTTCCACCTCCAATTTGGTCTCCCACTTCTCCTCGTTCCCTCCACCTCCGACACATATATCCTCTTGGTCAATCTTTCCTCACTCATTCTCTCCATGTGCCCAAACCATTTCAAAACACCCTCTTCTGCTCTCTCAACCACGCTCTTTTTATTTCCACACATCTCTCTTACCCTTACGTTACTTACTCGATCAAACCACCTCACACCATACATTGTCCTCAAACATCTCATTTCCAGCACATCCATCCTCCTGCGCATAACTCTATCCATAGCCCACGCCTCGCAACCATACAACATTGTTGGAACCACTATTCCTTCAAACATACCCATTTTTGCTTTCCGAGATAATGTTCTCGACTTCCATACATTCTTCAAGGCTCCCAGAATTTTCGCCCCCTCCCCCACCCTATGATCCACTTCCGCTTCCATGGTTCCATCCGCTGCCAGATCCACTCCCACATGTCTAAAACACTTTACTTCCTCCAGTTTTTCTCCATTCAAACTTACCTCCCAATTGACTTGACCCTCAACCCTACTGTATCTAATAACCTTGCTCTTATTCACATTTACTCTTAACATTCTTCTTTCACACACTTTACCAAACTCAGTCACCAGCTTCTGCGGTTTCTCACATGAATCAGCCACCAGCGCTGTATCATCAACGAACAACAACTGACTCACTTCCCAAGCTCTCTCATCCTCAACACACTTCATACTTGTCCCTCTTTCCAAAACTCTTGCATTCACCTCCCTAACAACCCCGTCCATAAACAAATTAAACAACCATGGAGACATCACACACCCCTGCCGCAAACCTACATTTACTGAAAACCAATCACTTTCCTCTCTTCCTACACGTACACATGCCTTACATCCTCGATAAAAACTTTTCACCGCTTCTAACAACTTGCCTCCCACACCATATATTCTTAATACCTTCCACAGAGCATCTCTATCAACTCTATCATATGCCTTCTCCAGATCCATAAATGCTACATACAAATCCATTTGCTTTTCCAAGTATTTCTCACATAAATTCTTCAGAGCAAACACCTGATCCACACATCCTCTACCACTTCTGAAACCACACTGCTCTTCCCCAATCTGATGCTCTGTACATGCCTTCACCCTCTTAATCAATACCCTCCCATATAATTTACCAGGAATACTCAACAAACTTATACCTCTGTAATTTGAGCACTCACTCTTATCCCCTTTGCCTTTGTATAATGGCACTATGCACGCATTCCGCCAATCCTCAGGCACCTCACCATGAGTCATACATACATTAAATAACCTTACCAACCAGTCAATAATACAGTCACCCCCTTTTTTAATAAATTCCACTGCAGTACCATCCAAACCTGCTGCCTTGCCGGCTTTCATCTTCCGCAAAGCTTTTACTACCTCTTCTCTGTTGACCAAATCATTTTCCCTAACCCTCTCACTTTGCACACCACCTCGACCAAAACACCCTATATCTGCCACTCTATCATCAAACACATTCAACAAACCTTCAAAATACTCACTCCATCTCCTTCTCACATCACCACTACTTGTTATCCCCTCCCCATTTGCGCCCTTCACTGAAGTTCCCATTTGCTCCCTTGTCTTACGCACTTTATTTACCTCCTTCCAGAACATCTAAGGCTAAGGCTAAGGTGAAGATTTGTATGGGTTTTCAGAAAAGAAGAGTGAATGTTGGGGGTGAAGAGGGTGGTGAGAGTAAGTGAGCTTGGGAAGGAGACTTGTGTGAGGAAGTACCAGGAGAGACTGAGTACAGAATGGAAAAAGGTGAGAACAATGGAAGTAAGGGGAGTGGGGGAGGAATGGGATGTATTTAGGGAATCAGTGATGGATTGCGCAAAAGATGCTTGTGGCATGAGAAGAGTGGGAGGTGGGTTGATTAGAAAAGGTAGTGAGTGGTGGGATGAAGAAGTAAGATTATTAGTGAAAGAGAAGAGACAGGCATTTGGACGATTTTTGCAGGGAAAAAATGCAATTGAGTGGGAGATGTATAAAAGAAAGAGACAGGAGGTCAAGAGAAAGGTGCAAGAGGTGAAAAAGAGGGCAAATGAGAGTTGGGGTGAGAGAGTATCATTAAATTTTAGGGAGAATATATATATATATATATATATATATATATATATATATATATATATATATATATATATATATATATATATATATATATATATATATATATATATTTATTTCTTTATTTATTTTGCTTTGTCGCTGTCTCCCGCATTTGCGAGGTAGCGCAAGGAAACAGAAGAAAGAAATGGCCCAACCCACCCCCATACACATGTATATACACACACGTCCACACACGCAAATATACATACCTATACATCTCAATGTACACATATATATACACACACAGACACATACATATATACCCATGCACACAATTCACACTGTCTGCCTTTATTCATTCCCATCGCCACCTCGCCACACATGGAATACCATCCCCCTCCCCCCTCATGTGTGCGAGGTAGCGCTAGGAAAAGACAACAAAGGCCCCATTCGTTTACACTCAGTCTCCAGCTGTCATGCAATAATGCCCGAAACCACAGCTCCCTTTCCACATCCAGGCCCCACACAACCTTTCCATGGTTTACCCCAGACGCTTCACATACCCTGATTCAATCCGCTGACAGCACGTCAACCCCGGTATACCACATCGATCCAATTCACTCTATTCCTTGCCCGCCTTTCACCCTCCTGCATGTTCAGGCCCCGATCACTCAAAATCTTTTTCACTCCATCTTTCCACCTCCAATTTGGTCTCCCACTTCTCCTCGTTCCCTCCACCTCCGACACATATATCCTCTTGGTCAATCTTTCCTCACTCATTCTCTCCATGTGCCCAAACCATTTCAAAGCACCCTCTTCTGCTCTCTCAACCACGCTCTTTTTATTTCCACACATCTCTCTTACCCTTACATTACTTACTCGATCAAACCACCTCACACCACACATTGTCCTCAGACATCTCATTTCCAGCACATCCACCCTCCTGCGCACAACTCCATCCATAGCCCACGCCTCGCAACCATACAACATTGATGGAACCACTATTCCTTCAAGCATACCCATTTTTGCTTTCCGAGATAATGTTCTCCACTTCCACACATTTTTCGATGCTCCCAGAATTTTCGCCCCCTCCCCCACCCTATGATTCACTTCCGCTTCCATGGTTCCATCCGCTGCCAGATCCACTCCCAGATATCTAAAACACTTTACTTCCTCCAGTTTTTCTCCATTCAAACTTACCTCCCAGTTGACTTGACCCTCAACCCTATATATATATATATATATATATATATATATATATATATATATATATATATATATATATATATATATATATATATATATTCTTTTCTTTCTTTCAAACTATTCGCCATTTCCCGCGTTAGCGAGGTAGCGTTAAGAACAGAGAACTGGGCTTTTGAGGGAATATCCTCACCTGGACCCCTTCTCTGTTCCTTCTTTTGGAAAATTAAAAAAAAAATTAATGAGAGGGGAGGATTTCCAGCCCCCCGCTCCCTCCCCTTTTAGTCGCCTTCTACGACACGCAGGGAATACGTGGGAAGTATTCTTTCTCCCCTATCCCCAGGGATAATATATATATATATATATATATATATATATATATATATATATATATATATATATATATATATATATATATATATATATAACATACAACCCTCCAACAGCTAGGATCGAACCGGGTACCCCTGTGCATCAGGCGGGAATGCTACCGCTAGACCTGGCTAATAGGAAATAACTATTCGAATACTATGTACTCAAATTACTCTTCGTCTCACGTTGGTGAACAACGGGGTCTACACTGGTCATTTCCCAACAGGCTAGACTGGAAAGAATATGCCAACCAGACCCAGCAAAAACCATGAAAAATATTAGGGAGCGTACGATGTATATCGCAGGATTACGCTAGTTTACTGATGCGAAATTATTCGAGACACCAGATAAGAATCAGATATGAATCAGATGAGTTCCTCACTGGTGCACCAGACTAGTGTAGGTACGAGTTTAAGAGCTGCAACTTCTAACAACAGAGAGATCATCAGGCCTTTTAACCAGGGAACAGATGAAGCCACAGACCGAGATATCTGGTACAGAAGACAGCCCCAGAAACTGATGTCATGTATACATAAGTTACACTGACATGGGGATGGGTTTAGCTGTCTTGGGGCTGCTTCTGGCGTCAGGTGATGCTATTGTGGTGACTCTGTCCTGCAGTGGTGTTGCTCTGACACAGGGGTGGAGTGTCAGTGGTAGATTAGTACTCCTGTAGTGTATATGTATCGTTGCTGTGGTGTTCTTGTGGCACTTCTGAGAGCGATGTGTTGCTGTTGTGACATTATAGCAAAGATTAGAGAAAAAGAACAACGAAACAACAACAAAAATATTGAATACGGGCTTGGTGAGTGACAGACCAAAACTGTACCTCGCATTCATGAGTAGTGAAGTGGAACGAGTGGTATATAGATCTTGTAGTAAGCTTTTGGAACGAGTGGTATATAGATCTTGTCGTAGTAAATTTGGAACGAGTGGGATATAGATCTATTCGTAGTAAATTTGGAACGAGTGGTATATAGATCTTGTCGTCGTGAGCTTTTGGAACGAGTGGTATATAGATCTTGTCGTAGTAAACTTTTGGAACGAGTGGTATATAGACCTTGTCGTCGCAAGCTTTTGGAACGAATGGTATAGAGATCTTGTAGTCGTAAGCTTTTGGAACGAGTGGTATAGAGATTTTGTCCTCGTAAGCTTTTGAAGGTTTGGATGGTACTGCAGTGGAATTTATTAAAAAAGGGGGTGACTGTATTGTTGACTGGTTGGTAAGGTTATTTAATGTATGTATGACTCATGGTGAGGTGCCTGAGGATTGGCGGAATGCGTGCATAGTGCCATTGTACAAAGGCAAAGGGGATAAGAGTGAGTGCTCAAATTACAGAGGTATAAGTTTGTTGAGTATTCCTGGTAAATTATATGGGAGGGTATTGATTGAGAGGGTGAAGGCATGTACAGAGCATCAGATTGGGGAAGAGCAGTGCGGTTTCAGAAGTGGTAGAGGATGTGTGGATCAGGTGTTTGCTTTGAAGAATGTATGTGAGAAATACTTAGAAAAGCAAATGGATTTGTATGTAGCATTTATGGATCTGGAGAAGGCATATGATAGAGTTGATAGAGATGCTCTGTGGAAGGTATTAAGAATATATGGTGTGGGAGGCAAGTTGTTAGAAGCAGTGAAAAGTTTTTATCGAGGATGTAAGGCATGTGTACGTGTAGGAAGAGAGGAAAGTGATTGGTTCTCAGTGAATGTAGGTTTTCCGGCAGGGGTGTGTGATGTCTCCATGGTTGTTTAATTTGTTTATGGATGGGGTTGTTAGGGAGGTAAATGCAAGAGTCCTGGAAAGAGGGGCAAGTATGAAGTCTGTTGGGGATGAGAGAGCTTGGGAAGTGAGTCAGTTGTTGTTCGCTGATGATACAGCGCTGGTGGCTGATTCATGTGAGAAACTGCAGAAGCTGGTGACTGAGTTTGGTAAAGTGTGTGGAAGAAGAAAGTTAAGAGTAAATGTGAATAAGAGCAAGGTTATTAGGTACAGTAGGGTTGAGGGTCAAGTCAATTGGGAGGTGAGTTTGAATGGAGAAAAACTGGAGGAAGTGAAGTGTTTTAGATATCTGGGAGTGGATCTGTCAGCGGATGAACCATGGAAGCGGAAGTGGATCATAGGGTGGGGGAGGGGGCGAAAATTTTGGGAGCCTTGAAAAATGTGTGGAAGTCGAGAACATTATCTCGGAAAGCAAAAATGGGTATGTTTGAAGGAATAGTGGTTCCAACAATGTTGTATGGTTGCGAGGCGTGGGCTATGGATAGAGTTGTGCGCAGGAGGATGGATGTGCTGGAAATGAGATGTTTGAGGACAATGTGTGGTGTGAGGTGGTTTGATCGAGTAAGTAACGTAAGGGTAAGAGAGATGTGTGGAAATAAAAAGAGCGTGGTTGAGAGAGCAGAAGAGGGTGTTTTGAAATGGTTTGGGCACATGGAGAGAATGAGTGAGGAAAGATTGACCAAGAGGATATATGTGTCGGAGGTGGAGGGAACGAGGAGAAGAGGGAGACCAAATTGGAGGTGGAAAGATGGAGTGAAAAAGATTTTGTGTGATCGGGGCCTGAACATGCAGGAGGGTGAAAGGAGGGCAAGGAATAGAGTGAATTGGAGCGATGTGGTATACAGGGGTTGACGTGCTGTCAGTGGATTGAATCAAGGCATGTGAAGCGTCTGGGGTAAAACATGGAAAGCTGTGTAGGTATGTATATTTGCGTGTGTGGACGTGTGTATGTACATGTGTATGGGGGGGGGGGGGTTGGGCCATTTCTTTCGTCTGTTTCCTTGCGCTACCTCGCAAACGCGGGAGACAGCGACAAAGTATAAAAAAAAAAAAAAAAAAGCTTTTGAAACGAGTGTTATATAAATCTTGTCGTCGTAAGCTTTTGGAACGAGTGTTATATAAATCTTGTCGTCGTAAGCTTTTGGAACGAGTGGTATATAGATTTTGTCGTCGTAAGCTTTTGGAACGAGTGGTATATAAATCTTGTCGTCGTAAGCTTTTGGAACGAGTGGTATATAAATCTTGTCGTCGTTAGCTTTTGGAACGAGTGTTATATAAATCTTGTCGTCGTAAGCTTTTGGAACGAGTGGTATATAGATCTTGGCCATAGGGTCATTCTTTCTCTAGATGTGTAAACGACTGGGTAGAAGGCCTGACTTCAAACCCGAGTATGTTTCTTCGAGAGATCGCTGCGGGTGGGAGAGAGAGAGACTGTCAAGGGAAAAACGGGGAGAATTGAATGAATGACTTAACGAAATGGAAAGCGTAACTTTTAAAAGAAGATCAGTTAAATGAAAAAGAATAAGTTCCGGTCGAAGAAGCTGTAAGATTTCCCTGGACCTAAGGCGATTTCAGCAAATGAGGAACGCTACTGGATCTAAGTGGGGGGAGGATTAAACACCAGTAGGTGACATGGAATCGAAAATTAAGGTCTTAATTGCCCCTTGAGGGAGTGTAGATGGGTGGTGATTAAGAATGGCTCCCCGTTGCCGTTATTGAGATATAACATGAAAGTGAAAGGTAATCTTACAGTTAGTGATTAATGGTCGACGTAGTAATACTGCAAAGCTATACCAGTTAAACAAGAGCTCCAAAGAGTATATCTTGTGATTGCTCAATGGAAAATTGACGTAAACCCACTGAAACTCTTAATGTTGTAGTGGCGAGATCAGAAACCACGCCAACAGGCTTGAGCGAGTTCATCCTGGTGAACCAAATTAGTCACATGTGAACTCATATAGATGTCCCGTATATATATATAGACATATGTGGCAGAAACAGTCTTACATGCGTACATGAATTGGACTTGGAAGGAAGGAAACAGGTGAAAAGAGGAAGTCAAATGAAAACATTTGATTGGAAAGTAGAAATGGCGATAAACGAAATGAATAAGACCTATGACTGAAGGGCCACATCTTAGCTTACTTTTGAGAAATTGATATTTTTCTCACAAAATTTCATGACTCCAGAGGTCAGTGAAACGAGACGAAGGTCTACCGACATTCAGGGAGTTGTAGAGTCCACGAGACTGGTCAGCAGAGGAATCCATTCCCAAGAAACGATAACAAGTTGCCTTAGAAAACAATTACGTGAAACCAGATTGAATAAACACGGAATTATTGAGGCCATCCCACGTAAAATGGACGACAAGAAGTAGAACCCGCGGGCAGGAACAGAGACGCCAGCACTGAGATGAGAGCCAATCAAAACAAAAGGACGAGTAGGCTAAGAGAGTGGGGCGCTCAGCCACAGGACGGAAGAGGAGAGAGCCAAAGAGGAGAAGCAAACACCAGACAAGTCCAGAGTGAAAACGCTGGAGAAAAAAGTTATGATGGAAATGATAGAGGAAATGATTGAAAAGCAGGATAACCAAGGAAGGGTTCTTGAAGCAGACGAACGAATGAGGAGAACGCCTAGTTCCGGAGAGTATAAGCATCTCAGCTGGGATGAGATGAGATGAAAAAGATGCCATGATAACCCACACTGTGGGTACACACACACACACACACACACACACACACACACACACACACACACACACACACACACACACACACACACACACACACACACAATTGCGGCGGTGCGATGGTTAGCGCTCTGACCCACCAATCTAACGAACCAGCGTTCAAGTCTCGTCTAGGGGAGCCGGCTTAACACCAACCCCTTCGGGGAAAGTTCAATGACTGAACACCTGGCCTAACTTGGGGTGTTTGTGTGTATACGTTAGGTTAAGACATGGTACATATACACGAGTTTCACAGGTGTGGCCTTACGAGTGACATAACCACCTCTTCAACTCAGTGAACAGTGATCACGATTAGTAATCACACAACAGAAGAAGAATGTTAACGATGAGATGGAATATGAAGAGAGGCGGGTAGGTCTCCAACCTGCCCACAGTGAAGAAAAGGAGGATAAGGGAAGACACAGTAATTATCCTCAAGTTCCTAGGAAGCCTCGAGGAGGTTAACTCGGACCAGTTCCTTGGAATTCAATGGGCCTTTAGAACCAGAGGACGTAACATGAACCTGGGCGAGGTGAGTGTCAGAGAAGACGTGAGGACACAACACTTCTTCAGCTGGAGGATAGTGGATATACGGAACAGGCTGAATGAAGATGGAGTGAAGCGGGGATGTAATTAGTCCCACATGAGTGTGAAGATACCCTTCCATATGCAGATTCAAATAATCCCAAAGCAGAAGCCACACACGCACACTCACACGCACACACCTATATGGGTGTAAAACTACCTTCCCGAAGAATACAAATTCGTAATTATAAGTAGGTAATTACATAAGAAACTTGTTAGAAAACTTGCAAAGAATTCTTTTATGGTATAAGAGTTAGGAACATGAAATAAGCTGAGTACTAAAGTATACATAAGTTTGAGAGACCGTATAATAAGGATCAAGGGATGGGGCCCGACGAGTACAGGACTCCTCGCACAGTACAAATGAGTAACTGAAAACGCACTAGAAATGATCCAACAAACACACTTTCCAACCACAACAAAAGGGTAGAGGCCCAGCCCTCTCAACACAGGTCTGGTGTGGAGGGAGCGGCCGAGGGAGCTCACCAGCACATAATACTGAGACGGGTATTGTGCAAGAGAGACAGACGCAGATGACACTCTCGGCGGGTGTGTGCACCGACGATGTTGCTCCCCCGGGACGCTCTCTCATCGCTCTTCTCTTCCCACTATCTCTGCCGACCTTGCTCTCCCGTCCTGTAGCTACCTGGTGCCAGCAGCTCCCCTCAACGCACCGTCAAGAGCCTTCTATAAATGCCGTCATAGGACTTTCCCTTCGTCACCAGACACAGGCCAGCTTCCCGTTTTTCCTCCCTCCTCTCCCCTGTCAACCCTCAATCCCACCCTATCCTGCCCACCACACCACTACTCCACCGTCCATCTACCCTCATACTCTCCAATACCTCACTGACCCTAAACTTTCTCAATGGCGCTCCAAATTCAGTCCAACCCAGTATATCTCCAGCCGATCTTTCATCTCCCCACTGACCCTCCTCTTCTTCCTACTCGAGGCTTATCCATCCATGCAGATCCCACTTCTTACCAATAAAACTCTACTTCCCCATCGTTCTTCCGCTTCCACAAATACCCTCCACCTCACACATAATTCATCTCTTGAGTCCCCACGTACCACAGACTCTCCACTTCCTCGAGATCTTTGTCTTCCCAAGCCCCGACTTATCTCTCCACTGACACTATACATACCCACTGACCTTCCAATCCACCACTGTTCCCCAATGTCCCACCTACCACTCCCAATGACCACCCACTTCTCCACCTATCACCCAGCTCCCCACCTATTTCCTCCACCAACCAACATCCAGTGTGCACAGAAGGTAATGATAGCAATAATGATATTTGTGATGCTTGGTTGCTTTTCCCGCCATAGCATTTTAGAAACAAACTAAGAAAATAGCCTCTTTTGCACACGTCCATTCTCTAGCCTTCCTGTATAGCGTATTGGCACGGAAGCCAAGCCAAGCCCAACAGACTGTTGTGTAGTTTACCTTCACCGCTTTATATTTCCTGATTCTTCCCAGTGACAACACGACGTCCTTCATGCACACGGTGATCCAATATATTCCATCCCATGCACGCCTCTCCTTCTTCTGAATATTCAGACCCAGATACCCCAAAGCCTCTTTCACTGCGTCCTACCCTTCTCTTTTTCTATCTCCCCCTCCCTTTTGTTCTCCCTCCACTTTTGACAAGTATATCCTCGCAGCCAGTCTTTCTTTGTTCCTCCTCTCCCCGTGTCCGAAACATATGAACAGGTAATTGATAACGATGATAAACACAACCTTAATATTAATTATGATAGTAAATTTACCATTATTATTACTATCATTATTAATACTATTATTATCATTATTATTATTATTATCATTATTATTATCATTATCATTATTTTTATCATAGTAGTGATAAAGATGACGACAAGTAAAGGTTTGTTGAATCAACTACAACCAGAGTCAAAGAATATGTGTGCAATATAAGCATTTGGGAGAACATAAAATCATAGTCCGATACTGAGCAGCCCTTATGCATGAACATGGGCGGAGGTCAGCTGTTGCTGATGTTTACAGTGGGTAATACTAGGCCATTTTTGTAAGCCATACTTGTGCTGGGTCTGTACGAGCTCTTATGAGCTGAAAGCGGCGGTAATGCCACACTGCACCGTCATCTCGATTGCAACGAGATGACGGTGGTGAGTGGGGTACTGAACAGAGGTGAGAGGGTATAAAAGGGGTCAAGGATGATCGTGCATGTCTTTTTCCACGCCTTTTCTTGGAATCCCTGTCGAATGGTAGATGAGGAGGAAGACCAACTGGTGGAGTCATAGGCGAGCTTCGAAGAAAACTAAAGATTTTTTTTTTATGTTCTCATGTTCAGTGAGGGAGTTCTCCCTGATGAACGATGCCTAGCCGATAGGTGGAAGATTTGGTGATGGAGCTTAGCTTTCTGAAGTGTCGCTGAGAGGTTTGGTGGACTGAGCCAGCAGAGGAGAGGGCTGGGGCCTCGTAAGAGGTTAAGGGTGAGGACATAACTGGAAAGAAGCCAGACGAACATGACTACAGTCGTGGTTCGACAGATTCTGGAAGCTGTTTAGAGTGTTCTGGAGGGAGAGGAGATGTCAGTATGTGTGTATGTGTTTGGTTACGTGTCTTATTATCTGTGTGTATCTACAGGAGATGAAATTCTACACTTTTAGGGTCCGTTCTCTCAGACTTCGTTTGACTTTATGAACTTGCTTGGAATTTTCGTTGTTCTTGCACTCACATTCATCCATTTATCTGTGACTTTAGTATTGTAGATGTACATCCGTATACCACATTTTCTTCATCTCTTAGATTACCTCTGGGTCTTCCATTCGATCGATTTTCTGCACATTTCTAACCTTCTCCGTAAGATGATACATACATTTTACGTAAATCTACACAGAATTAAGAGTCTTAGAGTAATGAGCTCACAGTAGCCTCCTTCTCTACTACGAATGCGTCGTCAGCAATAGGCATAAAGATTGGTAACGTGGGAGGATAAAGATGATTTTGATCCATAGCTGACACGAGTCGCTATTGGTTTTGTGTGTTTGTGTGTGTTTATACCTGTCTTTGCCTCGTGATTTCAATGACTGTATGTGAATCCCTATTCTTGAGTATACCGTTCCTGGACTGGTAGAGTGGGGAGAGCTGGCTAGGTGGGGAGGGTTGGCGGGATGGGAAGGGTTGGTAGGTTGGGGAGAGCTGAAAGGATAGGGAGGGCTAGGAGGATGAGGACTAGGAGGGCGAGGATGGGGAATGGAGGAAAGGAGACAGAGAAGAGGGTGTAAGAGTAGGGAGGAGGTGAGGCCTCAGTCAGGACTTCACTGTAATGATCTCTCAGCACTGCAGGTCTGGCCACAGGTCTTTCTATATAGGTCTGGCCTTAGGTCTTGCTGCAGGTCTAGCCACAGATCTTGCTACATTTCTGGCCGTAGTGTTTGCTACAGGCCTGGCCGACTGGTGTTGCTATGTGTCTGGCCATAGTGCTCGCTACAGGTCTGGCCACTGGTGTTGCTGTGTCTGGCCACCTCTCTGGCGCTACACCTCTCCTTTAACTTCTCTCGTAAGACCACTTCTTTCCTGTGCGTCCGTCTTGTTTGTATCCACCTGAAGGTGACCCTTCAGCCTGAGAGATGCAGACGGCTTTGCTAGTGGCTGTTGACTCCTTATGAGGCTCCATGAGCACTCGTGGAAGTAACTTAAGGGTCATAATCTCCTCTGGCAGTCCCCCTGGTGGCTTAGCACTGTCTAACTTGCCGTTGTGTAGCGTCGCGTCCCCGTCTTCTTATGGGAACAAAGGATATGGAACTTCAGAAGGGAAGTTGCTCTTGTGAGCAGGAGAGGACTCCTTTTGTTCTTTGGGAGTTGTATGGTGATGATCTTCAGTCCCGCTGGGGTGGGGGTGACAGCTGATTCATGTGTTGTTGTGTCGCTGATGACTTTCGGGGAAGGAGGCTACCTGTCTTGAATGCTCTCTCTCTCTCTCTCTCTCTCTCTCTCTCTCTCTCTCTCTCTCTCTCTCTCTCTCTCTCTCTCTCTCTCTCTCTCTCTCTCTCTCTCTCTCTCTCTCTCTCTCTCTCTCTCTCTCTCTCTCTCTCTCTCTCTCTCTCTCTCTCTCTCTCTCTCTCTCTCTCTCTCTCTCTCTCTCTCTCTCTCTCTCTCTCTCTCTCTCTCTCTCTCTCTCTCTCTCTCTCTCTCTCTCTCTCTCTCTCTCTCTCTCTCTCTCTCTCTCTCTCTCTCTCTCTCTCTCTCTCTCTCTCTCTCTCTCTCTCTCTCTCTCTCTCTCTCTCTCTCTCTCTCTCTCTCTCTCTCTCTCTCTCTCTCTCTCTCTCTCTCTCTCTCTCTCTCTCTCTCTCTCTCTCTCTCTCTCTCTCTCTCTCTCTCTCTCTCTCTCTCTCTCTCTCTCTCTCTCTCTCTCTCTCTCTCTCTCTCTCTCTCTCTCTCTCTCTCTCTCTCTCTCTCTCTCTCTCTCTCTCTCTCTCTCTCTCTCTCTCTCTCTCTCTCTCTCTCTCTCTCTCTCTCTCTCTCTCTCTCTCTCTCTCTCTCTCTCTCTCTCTCTCTCTCTCTCTCTCTCTCTCTCTCTCTCTCTCTCTCTCTCTCTCTCTCTCTCTCTCTCTCTCTCTCTCTCTCTCTCTCTCTCTCTCTCTCTCTCTCTCTCTCTCTCTCTCTCTCTCTCTCTCTCTCTCTCTCTCTCTCTCTCTCTCTCTCTCTCTCTCTCTCTCTCTCTCTCTCTCTCTCTCTCTCTCTCTCTCTCTCTCTCTAGACTGCACGTCTTGACGGAAGGATGACAGAGATTGGAAAACTGTTTACGTTAGGAAAAATCGTGCATTAGTAAGGATTTTCATTAAGGTTATATATTCTCAGGACCAGAAGCAGTGCCTAAACACCTTGTTACTTAGGGTGCTTGAAGAGTAGTTCGTTGGAAAACTCCAGTGTAGTATAAGCTTAGGTTCTTCCATAACATGGTATCAGAAATGGGATCTCTTCACGACATAGATGAATAAAAGGATAGGTATCTTTTTTTTTCCCCAGCCCTTAGAGAATGTTTCCAGACCTTGGTGATTGTCACTTGTCTTGAAGAATGTTTCCTTCTTGAAGGAAATGTTTCCTACCGGTAGAGAATAATCCCACGGACTTTCCTACCCTCTCATTATCCTCCCCTGTGCTCCTTCTATGCACCCGTAAACTTCTCCTATGTGCTGATATGCTCCTCCCTCGCCCCCTTTCCCCTTCTGCTCTTTCTGTGTTCCCCATATCGCCTCTTTTGCACCCTAATACCCATAAAAATTCCCACTATGTCTCCTTCCTAGGAACCCCCTTTCTGTACTTACTGCTGTACTCCGCATCTGCAGCCCCTTTATTCTCATTGTTCACCTCTATACTTTCCTTGTGCTTCACCTAGGCTTCCCCATCGCTTTCCCGAGCTCCCCTTTTTCATCTCCTTTGCCGCCTTTGTGTTTCTCAGGTGATCCCTTGTGTGTTCCTCCTGTGGTATTACGTACACCAACTCCCCTTCTGTACTCCTCTTCTCTTGTGCATCTTTTGTGGTTCTCTTCCTCTTCCCCCGTACCTCCTTGCGTGCTCGCCACGTGTCTCTGTGCATCACCCCTTTGCCTCTCCTGCTTCCGTCTGTTCTCCCCATAAACTAACCCATGAGGTATGTTTCTGCTCTAGTTTACTCCCCACGCGCCCCATTTCCTCCCCGTCAGTACTTCTCCTGCGTTCCCCAGTTACTGTGAAGCAGGTGGGGACCGGCGTTAATGCTGACGTAATGTGCAAAGTACATCTTGCAATATGGAGTACAATATGTAAAGGTTATCTTGCAGTTACAGAGGGAACAAGGCTTCCCTCGTGCATAAAACAGTTCAGCTTTCTCTCTGCTTTAAACTGGTTTTGCAAATGGAAATTATCCCCAGCATTAAGAGCTCCCTAAAAGCACGGAAAATTATATTCACTAAGGGATAACTTAAGCTAATAGAGTGAAATTTGGACTGGTTGAGAAAATGGCTGAATTAGGGCCAGATTTTACCAAGAGTGGGCGTGAGAGAGAGGGGTTAAGCTGACCGGATTCCCGGGAGGGGTTTGAGAGTGGGAGAGGAAGGAGTGGAGTTGGGGGAGGGGGTGGAGAGCGAACACCAGCGTTATGGAAGGGATGATATCTTAAGTGAGTCAAATGGTTGGCGAGGACCTGATATCTTCATGAAGCCAGCCAGCGGTATACTGTCTGTTCCTTGGGAGACAGAAACGCTAAAGGCCTCACTGTCTGTCTCACGGTGCCTCGGGGGACTTGTATGTTGCAATAACCTATCATGTTCCCTCTCACAGCAACGGCCTCCTCCTCAACCTCACAATAATCATTCTCCTTTTCACAACATGCGAGGTCTTCCCGAGGTACACGCTCCTCCTTCATGACGCTCTCACGGTCTCCTCTGCACATCGCCTCGTCTCCCACACACTCTTGACGCCTCTCACAACATCAGATACTCTCTCTACACAACACAGCTGCCCTACGTGACGCCCGTAAAGTCTTTCCTCGCAACACAGTGTCTCCTTACAGCCTACATAGTCACCCCTCGCACCACATTCTCCCTTAACAACTATACCTTAGTCTTCCCTCAAAGGACAATTCCCACTTAGCAACATACACACACACACCTCACAAGAGAGGGGAAATCCTTTAATAACATATGTTGTCTCTCCTTACAATACATGTAATATTTTCCCTTCGGCAGACAAGGCTCTCGCCTCACGATACCTTCATCTGTGATGTCTTCTTACAATATCAGGTGGGATGTTCAGTTAAACAGGTAAAACAATCCTTAACTCACAGTCATTCGTTACATGTCTGTCCTTCCTTCACAGTAAACGTAGTCTTTCTCAGAAATGGTTTTTTCCTTTCACGTAATGTATATTACCTCCCTTGAAAACCCCTGTATAGACTCCTCTTACAACATCCTTTAAGCCTTTTCTCCAAAGATCCCCGAACCCCCTCCACACCCATACACTATCCCCTCACAGCATCCACACATTCATCTCCCCCACTACCCTCACATCCCTCACAACAGACAGACTCCTCTCACAACACCCTCACAGCACAGTCTTGCCTCATAAGACCCACATTTCTCTGGCCTCCGTCATTAAGAGGGACCAGCCACAGTACATACCTTCCCTAATACAGATGTAAAAATCCCCTAATCATATTTACCGAGAGACCCTCGTCCATTATCCCGTGCCCTTCCTTTTGTACTAACGAACCAATCAGCCAGCCAGAGTTTTCCCTTCAACCCCTTTGCATCACGTCTGTCTGTTCCTCCCCTCTGCCAACAGTGGTGTCTGTTCCTCCCATCTGCATCACGTCTATCTGTTCCTACCCTCTACACCACTTCTGTCTTTTCCTCCCCTCTGTATCACGTCTGTCTGTTCCTTCCCTCTACACCACTGGTGTCTGTTCCTACCCTCTGCATCATTTTTGTCTTGTTCCTCCCTTCTCCACTACCTCTGTCTGTTCCTTCCCTCTGCACGACGTCTGTCTATTCCTACCTTCTGCACCATTTCTATCTGTTCCACTCCTCTGCCCCACTTCTCTCTGTTCCTACCCTCTGCGCCACTTCTCTGAGCACCTTACCACTGCAACACGTCTGTCTGTTTCTCCCCTCTGCAATATGTCTATTCTCCCCAGTGCTCTACTTCTGCCTGCCCCTTCCTTCTGCACTAACTCTGCATAACTCTTCCCCTCTGCAACACATATGACTGATCCTTCCTTCTGCAACACCTCCGTCCCTTCCTTTCTGCACATCTGCTTCCCCTTTGTTCTGCGGAATCTCTGTCCTCCTCCAACACATCTTCTATTTCTCCCATTTCCAGAATTTCTCTATTCCTCCTTTTCTTCTTCATATCTATCCTTTGTCAAAAATGGGAAATTGGGGTAGGGGCAGCTTCCAGAAGAATTCCAAGACGCCATCAAATGGCTTCCTTCCTGGGCGTACGTAGCAGTGTGTGTATAGCCCGCCTCAGCCAAAGAGGTCCCCCCCCCCCACTCCCTTCTCTTGCTGGAGTAACCATCTCATCATACCATTGCCTTGAAGATCTGAACCATTTTTATCAGTAACTCCAAGACCTGGACTATCTCTACCATCACCTCCCCAAGACCTGGACCATCTCTACCATCACCTCCCCAAGACCTGGACCATCTCTACCATCACCTCCCCAAGACCTGGACCATCTCTACCATCACCTCCCCAAGACATTGACCATCAATACCATCACCTCCCAAGACCTGGACCATCTCTACCATCACCTCCCCAAGACCTGGACCATCTCTACCACCACCTCCCCAAGACCTGGACCATCTCTACCACCACCTCCCCAAGACCTGGACCATCTCTACCATCACCTCCTCAAGACATTGACCATCAATACCATCACCTCCCAAGACCTGGACCATCTCTACCACCACCTCCCCAAGACCTGGACCATCTCTACCACCACCTCCCCAAGACCTGGACCATCTCTACCACCACCTCCCCAAGACCTGGACCATCTCTACCATCACCTCCCCAAGACATTGACCATCAATACCATCACCTCCCCAAGACCTGGACCATCTCTACCACCACCTCCCCAAGACCTGGACCATCTCCACCACCACCTCCCCAAGACCTGGACCATCTCTACCACCACCTCCCCAAGACCTGGACCATCTCTACCACCACCTCCCCAAGACCTGGACCATCTCTACCACCACCTCCCCAAGACCTGGACCATCTCTACCACCACCTCCCCAAGACCTGGACCATCTCTACCACCACCTCCCCAAGACCTGGACCATCTCTACTATTACCTATACCATCACCAGGGTCAGTCTGTCCTCCCGGTCACCCCTCGCTCGTCCGCCCTTCCTAAGTCCGACCATCCTTGTATCTGTTCTCCCGACGACCCATCGTTGGTGTGACTGCCCGCCTGTCCCTCCGCGCGTCTATGCGTCTCTCACGAGTCAGTTGTCCTCAACAACCGTGGCACTCGACCCTCCGCGGCCGTGTTTCCCAGGTTTCTGTGGTAAACTTCAACGACACGCACCACATCCTGTTCTCTTCTTTCATTTGGCCCCTCTTCCTAGATCATCTTTGGCATTATGAAGTCAGAAGAAAACGGTGAACCTTGGACTGAACAATTCATTTCTTTAAGGTGTTGGATAATAATCAGTTTGCTTGCATAGTACACAAGTTAACTGGGCTTATACATGGCCTCTATCATCCGTCCCATCGCAGCTGTGCTGAGGAAGACACAGAAGAGCCTTTGGCCAGGGATGAGCATACACACACACACACACACACACACACACACTCACTCAAGTGATGGGACCCCACGATTTTAGAAGCCCTTCCCCGTACAGTACGAATAGGTAATTAATTGATTACACACACACACACACACACACACACACACACACACTACCGGCCAGTGATGGTATATACACAATTTTCAAAGCTTATCTCCCGAGTTACTTCTTTACATTTTCCTTTTGATTCAATGATTGTTACACCGACGTACAATATCAACGTTCATACACACAACATGCTAGCGGAGAACGACCGTGAAATGGACTTACATTGAGACATGATCGACGTAAATTTGCTACATTCGTGGTATCATGGACATATTGCTGTTATTTGTTATAGCGTTGTTCATATTGGGTAGCTAGTTGTTCATGGTTGTTACTGTGAAATGGGCATACGTGAGACACATTCTATGTTTATAATTTTTCACGGTAGTTGAGACGACAGAGGGTATTTGAATAACCTAATTACATCCATCTCATTATTCGATATATATATATATATATATATATATATATATATATATATATATATATATATATATATATATATATATATATATATATATATATATATGCATATATATATATGCATATATATATATATATATATATATATATATATATATATATATATATATATATATATATATATATATATTTTTTTTTTTTTTTTTTTTATACTATTCGCCATTTCCCGCGATAGCGAGGTAGCGTTAAGAACAGAGGACTGGGCCTTTGAGGGAATACCCTCACCTGGCCCCCTTCTCTGTTCCTTCTTTTGGAAAATAAAGAAAAAAAAAAAAAAAAAAAAAAAAAGAGGGGAGGATTTCCAGCCCCCCGCTCCCTTCCCTTTTTTAGTCGCCTTCTACGACACGCAGGGAATACGTGGGAAGTATTCTTTCTCCCCTATCCCCCCCTATATATATATATATATATATATATATATATATATATATATATATATATATATATATATATATATATATATATATATATATATATATATTCTTTCACACACTTTACCAAACTCAGTCACCAGCTTCTGCAGTTTCTCACATGAATCAGCCACCAGCGCTGTATCATCAGCGAACAAGAACTGACTCACTTCCCAAGCTCTCTCATCCCCAACAGACTTCATACTTGCCCCTCTTTCCAAAACTCTTGCATTCACCTCCCTAACAACCCCATCCATAAACAAATTAAACAACCATGGAGACATCACACACCCCTGCCGCAAACCTACATTCACTGAGAACCAATCTCTTCCTACACGTACACATGCCTTACATCCTCGATAAAAACTTTTCACCGCTTCTAACAACTTGCCTCCCACACCATATATTCTTAATACCTTCCACAGAGCATCTCTATCAACTCTATCATATGCCTTCTCCAGATCCATAAATGCTACATACAAATCCATTTGCTTTTCTAAGTATTTCTCACATACATTCTTCAAAGCAAACACCTGATCCACACATCCTCTACCACTTCTGAAACCACACTGCTCTTCCCCAATCTGATGCTCTGTACATGCCTTCACCCTCTCAGTCAATACCCTCCCATATGATTTACCAGGAATACTCAACAAACTTATACCTCTGTAATTTGAGCACTCACTCTTATCCCCTTTGCCTTTGTACAATGGCACTATGCACGCATTCCGCCAATCCTCAGGCACCTCACCATGAGTCATACATACATTAAATAACCTTACCAACCAGTCAATAATACAGTCACCCCCTTTTTTAATAAATTCCACTGCAATACCATCAAAACCTGCTGCCTTGCCGGTTTTCATCTTCCGCAAAGCTTTTACTACCTCTTCTCTGTTTACCAAATCATTTTCCCTAACCCTCTCACTTTGCACACCACCTCGACCAAAACACCCTATATCTGCCACTCTATCATCAAACACATTCAACAAACCTTCAAAATACTCACTCCATCTCCTTCTCACATCACCACTACTTGTTATCACCTCCCCGTTTGCGCCCTTCACTGAAGTTCCCATTTGCTCCCTTGTCTTACGCACTTTATTTACCTCCTTCCAGAACATCTTTTTATTCTCCCTAAAATTTAATGATACTCTCTCACCCCAACTCTCATTTGCCCTCTTTTTCACCTCTTGCACCTTTCTCTTGACCTCCTGTCTCTTTCTTTTATACATCTCCCACTCAATTGCATTTTTTCCCTGCAAAAATCGTCCAAATGCCTCTCTCTTCTCTTTCACTAACAATCTTACTTCTTCATCCCACCACTCACTACCCTTTCTAATCAACCCACCTCCCACTCTTCTCATGACACAAGCATCTTTTGCGCAATCCATCACTGATTCCCTAAATACATCCCATTCCTCCCCCACTCCCCTTACTTCCATTGTTCTCACCTTTTTCCATTCTGTACTCAGTCTCTCCTGGTACTTCCTCACACAAGTCTCCTTCCCAAGCTCACTTACTCTCACCACCCTTTCACCCCAACATTCACTCTTCTTTTCTGAAAACCCATACAAATCTTCACCTTAGCCTCCACAAGATAAGGATCAGACATCCCTCCAGTTGCACCTCTCAGCACATTAACATCCAAAAGTCTCTCTTTCGCGCGCCTGTCAATTAACACGTAATCCAGTAACGCTCTCTGGCCATCTCTCCTACTTACATACGTATACTTATGTATATCTCGCTTTTTAAACCAGGTATTCCCAATCACCAGTCCTTTTTCAGCACATAAATCTACAAGCTCTTCATCATTTCCATTTACAACACTGAACACCCCATGTATACCAATTATTCCTTCAACTGCCACATTACTCACCTTTGCATTCAAATCACCCATCACTATAACCCGGTCTCATGCATCAAAACCACTAACACACTCATTCAGCTGCTCCCAAAACACTTGCCTCTCATGATCTTTCTTCTCATGCCCAGGTGCATATGCTCCAATAATCACCCATCTCTCTCCATCAACTTTCAGTTTTACCCATATTAATCGAGAATTTACTTTCTTACATTCTATCACATACTCCCACAACTCCTGTTTCAGGAGTACTGCTACTCCTTCCCTTGCTCTTGTCCTCTCACTAACCCCTGACTTTACTCCCAAGACATTCCCAAACCACTCTTCCCTTTTACCCTTGAGCTTCGTTTCACTCAGAGCCAAAGCATCCAGGTTCCTTTCCTCAAACATACTACCCATCTCTCCTTTTTTCACATCTTGGTTACATCCACACACATTTAGACACCCCAGTCTGAGCCTTCGAGGAGGATAAGCAGTCCCCGCGTGACTCCTTCTGTTTCCCATTTTAGAAAGTTAAAAAATACAAGGAGGGGAGGATTTCTGGCCCCCCGCTCCCGTCCCCTCAAGTCGCCTTCTATATATTGCCGTTTCCCGCGTAGCAAGGTAACGCCACAAACAGAGAAAATGAAGATCGGCCTCATTTGTCTACTCTTCAGCTGTCATGTATAATGCATCGACGCCAGATCCCCTCATTATACAGCCAAGACTCTCAGATCACTCTGTGGTATCACCTGGACGCTTCGAAAACCCTGGTTCTCATACTCTCATTGGCGTCTTACCAGATATCTAGATCCTGTATAAACTGAATGTCAAGGGCCTTTCTCTTATTTCTTGGTCAGCAACGACTTGTAATGTGCAGTACAACGATGGCTTTGGAAAATAGCTGAAGAAATCTCATAGTTTTTCACCTCATCTTAAAATTATCACACCTGACACTGCTAGAATTTACTCTTAGATCACCGTTTTTCCTAGTCAAATCTAACAAAAGACAACAATCACTAGATTCCTTAGCACCTATAATTATCAATCATGATATAAATTATTTATGTTGAGATAATTTCCTTTTTACTTAGAGTTAGCCCATCATTTACTGACTGGCGTGGCAGTAGGACATGTACCCACGCCCAGGTTGCTTGTGTCAATAACCTGATCCCTTGGTCGCCACAGACAGAGAAGAAGTCGCGCATGACGGTGAGCAAGCTGATGTTGTCGGCCGTGGACAGCACCGACACTGGCGAGTACAGCTGCAGCCCCACCGACCTCCAGCCGGCCGTGGTCACCGTGCACGTCCAGGACGGTACGTAGGGCTGGGCAGGGCAAGGGCCAGGGCTAGGGCAAGGCAGGGAAACCATACCAATTTGGGGCAAGGGGCAAGGCAGGACAGGATGGGGCCGAACAGACCAAAGAAAGTAGTTACAGACAGGCCAGGATTTGACCTGAATCAGGTCAGGGCTCAATAGAGCAGCGCACGGCATTGCTAGACAAGAGACGGCAGGACATAGTGGGTCAGGTCAAGGCATAGCAGATCAGGGTAGACCACGGAACAACAGGAAAGACCACGACGGAACAGGAGGTACTTTATTGCGGGTCAAATCAAAGCATAGCAGATCAGGGCATGGCAGGGCAGGCCACAGAACAGAGGGTAGGTCATAGCAGGTCAGATCAAATCATAGCAGATCAGGGCATGGCAGGGCAGGCCACAGAACAGCAGGGCAGACCTCAGAACAGCAGGGCAGGCCACAGAACAGCGGGATAGAACTAGTCATGGTATAGCAGAATACAGTAGGACAGAGCAGGTCAGGGTAGGGCAGGGTGGGGCCAGAAAGGCGGGTCTTGAAATAGTCATCTTGAGAGAACGTAAAAAGAGGTTGTAAAAAGAAGTGTTACAGGTTGAGCGTTGTAAAAAGGGGTGGTTGTGGAGATGGCGTTGTGGAGGGCGAGGCGTGAGAGTTGACGCAATGAAGGGACTTGTATGGGTACGTGCCGTAGGCAAGAGAGGCCTCTGGTTGCCTCAGAAAAGGTGTAGAGCGAGAACTTCCAACAGATTTATAATGAGCACAATAGAGAACAAGGTGGTGAAAAAGGCATTACGTTGAGATGGAGAGTCCGGCTGTGCACTATAAGGAGATTCTTTTTTTTTTTTCTTTCAACCGTGGCGTTAGACAGGGAATATAAACAAGATTTGTAGGAGGTATAGTGAAAGGAGCCACTTAGACCTTCTGTAGTGGGAGGTTCGGTACAAGATGGATGGTATGGAGAGAGTATGGACAAATGGGTTTTGGAGAAAGACTGGAGAGTAAGGGAAGATCATTCGTGAGGGAAAGTGTAAGAAAAGTGCTGTAGACAAGTAGGGTCTTGGAAGAGACTGCATCACTACCATCCTTGGGCTCCAGATTATACGTGGAAGGGAGGAAACAAAAGTGGCAAGCACCGGTAGCAGCCAAAGTTAATGTTACACTCTTTTCCATAGTGTTTGTGTCTGTGATACTAGCCAACCTCGGACTGTTCACATCGACTGCAACGCACTTGTACTACAGCAACAAGAGCCCACGCAGGCCAAGGTGAGAGAGAGCACCTTGACAACTGGTGTTAAGGGAATGGGATTAGTAAAGCCGAGACGTATGAACGTCAGGAGGGACCAGATGACACGGGAAAGAAATTCATGTGCAGGGCCGAACCTTGCTGATGTAATGGCTACGCTGAGGTAGATACAAGACAGCCAGAGGCAGATGTGACAATTGGACCCATTAAAAGCGCAGCAGAAGTGTGACAACCTGACCCAGCAATAGTAACAGATGCCCAACTTCATTCAGTAACAGCAACTCGTGTGACACCATATCAATGTCACCAACAGCAGCGGATATTCAAGAACAGTAGATGCCTGGCGACACCTTTATCCAGCTGACAGAGGAGGAAAGGCAGAGCACCCTCAGAGGGTTCAGTGCAGCAGACAGCAACCCTAAGTGAAGTGAAGATATTTAGGACCAGGTAAGGGAACGAGTAGAAATTCTAGCTTTCCCAAGCAGAAATTGCAGGAGCAGCTTAGGCAGCAGGCAAGATGACTGGATCAGCAAGGGGAATAGGTAGACCACACCAGCAACGCCTTGATCAGCAGGATAAGTAAGCAGAACAAATCGCACAGGAGCTAGACTGTCAAGGGGAGCAGGCGGCCCTACACGAGCAGCGAGTGGATAGACAAGAGCAGCGGTTCAACCAGTAGAAGGTGCAGGTGCCAAAACTAGCAGCAGTTGGATTGCGTTAATGGTAAGTTGTAACAGATGAGGAGTGGCAACGGGTCAGCTACTGGTCGAACTAATCCTGAATCCGAAGTGAAGGATGGAAGCGGAGGGGTACAGTCTGGCCTGTGAGGACCCGCCAGGGGCCGGGCATACCCAGGCATGCAGAGGATCCAAGAGCCAGTCCTGTTGAGAGGGGTGAGGGTACTTGACTCCCAGGGCTCCTGTATTTTAGCCAAGTACCAGACATTCATTGAGACGCCCGAAAGGATCTGAGGCATTCGATAGGCCACTGTTGATGGTGAATTTGACCCATTTCGTGCTATTGGCGGAGGCGAACGACGGTATACCACTCAGGCACCCATAGGTTTGATGGAGTCGGTACTCGTGATCCTCGAGTACCTGCTCATTGGGATCTTACACTGCTACGAGACCTCGAGTGTGTGCAAGGTAAAGGGAGCTACAGAGAAGTTACGGAATCTCTCACCAGCACTAGTGCTCCCAGGCTGAGTTTAGGATCAGAGCCAACAATTATAGAGGGAGGCTCGCGCTGAAACTCTAAGGAATGTCCAGGATGGGGAAAATGTAAGCAGATAAAAATCCTATTCCTACCTGTATCTCTTTCCAGAGAGTCCATTTCCCATTTGGTCTTTGGAACATAGCCCATTTTCCTCCTTGCCACAGAAGAGAAACCATAACCCTCCTTGTCTCTGAACAGTGTTTGTAACCCACATGGCTCTGAGCAAAATTCCTCTGTTCAGATTCAAAACACCGCAATTCAACCCTGCACTTACATAAACATGTTGGTATATCCGTATCTCTACTCGTCCCTGGAAACCCCACAAAGTCAACATCACAAAACCTGCTTATCAAAAGCTGGGGGTGTTGCACAGCCCTGACTGTGTTTATCTTCCGTGTGAGCTGCCATTTTATATCTTTCATTCCTTTCTCTATTCATGTTCGCTATTTCCCGCTTGAGCGAGATAGCGTTAAGAACAGATGACTGAGCCCTGGAGTATAGAAGATCCTTATTTGCCTCTTTCATCCATTCCTTCTTTTGGAAAGTAATACAGGAAGGAGAGATTTCCAGCCCCTCGCTCCCGCCCCTCTTAGTCACCATTTACTTTCTTCAATTCCCATTCTCTTTAGATGCATTGCACATCCTTGGCCGTGGCATAGCCAGTCACTGAAGCTTACACATTCAGGTTCAGGTTGGAGTGTCGCTGCAGCAGCCAGGGGTCACCGTCCTGCCCTCCTAATAATAGATCTTTGATACTGACCGAATTCCTGGTGATTCCCTCAGGTTTGCTACTTTAACTCCAGTGTTCCACCCCCTCACTCATTGCAACCCCCTGTACGTGAGAGAACCTGCTATGATCTCCTCTCATCCCATTAACAGACAGGCCTGCCTCCCTCCCTCTCTCCTACACCCATTTATGGACAGACCCTTTCTCATCTCCCGGCTGATAACCCGTTCACAATCTCCTTTCCTCGCCTTCTGTACTGTATGAGCCCGCCCAGGTTTGATGGATTGTTTGTTACATGAGAAACGATTTGCTTTCAGCCTGGCTAACGGATTTTTTTCACATGAGGAAATTGGCCATAGCAGAGTAGAACCGTAGCACTGTAACATGGTCAGCCAGTTAACAATAACCGAGGTTGATTCTCATTCCACATATTGGTACTAAAGTACTGTAGTCTCTCCTGTAATGGCTGTGTTGGCAGAAATGTTTTTGGCTCTCTACTGACCATCACTGGGGCTACCCGAAGTTCTAATCATATCGTTATTATCCTTGCACCAGTTAAATGCGGTAACGTATTATGTAAGCAATGCATAAAGAAAAAGTGTTTGCTTTTGACAATATGTGTCCATGTCTTTAAGTTAATCTGGTCGACCTCCATCTCCCCTGCCATTAATCTGGTCGACATCCATCTCCCCTGCCATTAATCTGGTCGACATCCATTTCCCCTGCCAATAATCTGGTCGACATCCATCTCCCCTGCCATTAATCTGGTCGACCGCCATCTCCCCTGCCACAGATGATGTTTCACATGACCCTTTTCGCCCACAGGTCAAAACCAGCAGCCGGTGAAGGTGGGCCCAGGTCTGAGCGGGGCCTCCTTCACCGCCTCCGTCAGCAGCAACGTTATCCTAGTGGTGCTTCTCGCCTTCGTCAGGCATCACATGTTCGCCTGAAGACCATTACGAGGGCATCCAAAAAAAAAAAAGACAGCATGCATGGAGTTAGGGAAGGTGAAGCTGTGTCTCGCGTCTTATTGAGGACTGTAGTCTGATCCAGGTACGAAAGTCATATCGGTGAGTGTGGGGGAAAAAAAACTTTCTGAGCAAGACTGACTTTGGAGAAATGATCACACGAGACTGGAACATTTCTAGACGTGTGAGGTGTCACTCTGACGGATCTTGTGATAGCTTGCAACCCAAGCGAGCCAGCGGTATGCGACCATACGAACAGAAGAGTGCACGAACTTTTGTACAAGCGTGTACATGAAAGCGCAAGTGTTCATGGACGATACGAACAATTCAAGAGCGTTGAGTGAACAGTTACCAAGGAATCTGACAGATGTCTTGGGAAAGGTGTTCACTCGACAAAGGTGTCCAGCCACAGTGTTCTCATCACCAGCCTTTTGATTCCCTATGTCCATATGCTGTCACTCAAGGGTCAAAATCATGTATATTTCTAATATTTCAATCCATAGTGTATAGTGAGAAGTACACAGAATATGGTGGTCTATTTTTATGATGTATATACAATACTTATATATATATATATACATATAGTGTCGATAAGCCAAGGTACTGTTCGTTATAAGCACAAGAGAATTCCATAATAGCTAAGGAAGACTCTTTTGTTGCTCTTTTGTTTTTCAAATTTTCCAGGTATTGCCCCCTATAGTCGGAGTTTATAGTGTTCTGCACAATATGCCTCGGGGACTTGTAGTGTTATGCTGTGTATATCCGGGAGATATCTAGTGCACTACCCTATAATACCTGATGATGATTATGTACCAGGAAGCTGCGTGATATATAAGTCCAGTTTAGGGGTTTTTCGGAGACGGCTGGGAGTAGATGTTTAAGCGATCATTATAGCAGTTTGACGGACAGGGAATCACACACTCCTGTGTACTCTTGGGTCATTACAGAGGTTCCACTTTGGTTGAATGCACAGAAGGTTTGGTTGAAGTGCATTTGGTTTTTTTTCAGCATTTCTCGTCACCAATCTCAGTATGTCATAGAGGCCATGATATATATATATATATATATATATATATATATATATATATATATATATATATATATATATATATATATATATATATTGAAAAGAATGACAATTTTGCGCGTGATCAAGATATTCCTATGAGTCCACGGGGAAAATGAAACACGATAAGTTCCCACGTGCACTTTCGTGTAATAATCACATCATCAGGGGAGACACAAGAGAGAAATATAAGTCAGTTGATATACATCGAAGAGACGAAGTTAGGACGCCATTTGGTAAACATACGATTGTCCATGTTTACCAAATGGTGTCCTAACTTCGTCTCTTCGATGTATATCAACTGACATATTTCTTTCTTATGTCTCCCCAGATGATGTGATTATTACACGAATGTGCACTTAAGAACTTATCGTGTTTCATTTTCCCCGTGGACTCATAGGAATATATATATATATATATATATATATATATATATATATATATATATATATATATATATATATATATATATATATATATATTCTACTGAAAAAGTATCTAAGACATGGCTACGAGTCCACAGATGTGACGGGAGACTGATCATAAGACTTTGGTCATCACAATTTTTCTATAAAAAGAAAAGCGTAAAAAAAATAAATTGTATAAATGTACAGCTTAAGCCTTAGCTAGAAGGAGTAACACCTCCAAGCATCCGGATGACTACAGTGTTCAGTGCTTTGGTGGATGTCACAAGAGCGAGGTCGTGTCACGCGCGCGCGCGCTCCAGCCAGCCAGTCAGTCAGTCAGCTAGCACAGGCGAGTTGATCAGTGTTCGTGAGAATTGGATGAGACAAATGATCCCGACCGACGGGGGCTCTCTCTCTCTCTCTCTCTCTCTCTCTCTCTCTCTCTCTCTCTCTCTCTCTCCTTGTCGTCAACCACCTGGCATTGTATTCCACATTTGTGTTTCTGAGAGCAGTCGACAAGAGAGAGAGAGAGAGAGAGAGAGAGAGAGAGAGAGAGAGAGAGAGAGAGAGAGAGAGAGAGAGAGAGAGAGAGAGAGAGAGAGAGAGAGCGGGATCCTCTATTTACAGTGTACGAGTTGAATCCCATTTGTGGGGGTGTCGGACATCTTACTCTATCCGGTGCAGTGGTATGCATGTACGTGTACGTACGTCCGTCACCACTGTGATGACGTCCACAATGCCCGCCAATGGCTGAGAGGTGTGACGTCTTTGGTTTAGTTGCGTGACGTCACCGTTTGCTGGCACGGGTGAGTTTATGACACCATCCCTTCGCTCTTTGGTCCACACAGACAAAGCGTCATTATTTTTTTCTTCCCCACTGACGTCATCTTACAATCATGACGTCATCTTTCGTGTGGACAGGTGTTACCACCTCATTTGACAATAACTTTACATCCACCCTTGTTGAGTCGGAGACGCCATATCTCTTATGCGTCGCGACGTCTCCACCTTGATTTTGTTCGTAATCTTTCATGGTAGTGCGTTGAATGCGAGAACCATAGTTCAAAATTCGGATATATTCTCTCTTACCACATACCTCAAAACGACCTCAAGTTGGATTTTCATCTTTTGAATCGCCTTGGAGGTTCTTTAAGTGCAAATGTGTTTGTCGAGACGAAGTAATTCCTTTTGCCAAAGTGAAGATTACAAGTATTTTACGGTACTCTTTTCATTTCCCGTTGAGGTGATTCAGGTAGTAGTTTAGTTTGATACACCCAAGTTTAACCGCATCCCTCTTCCCTTTATCAGTGTGGCTCACTCAAGTCGCTGACAGAGACAGAGAGAAGAAGATGTGCTCTCCTGTAGCAGTAGCAGGAGGAGGTGGCACCCAACACGACACCTGGCAGATGCCTTCAGACGCCACAGGCAAGCAAGAGACCTTCCAGGTAATGATTATGAGGTTCAGTGGCTGTAGCTCTTCATTGCGTACGTTCTCCATACGCAAAAATCTCATGGCAGCCGACGCACCGTAGGGCACAGCTGTTGCTCAGTTGATCTCTCAAAAAAAAAAAAGCATATATCTGGCTCAGTTCGGGTCTGTCATGAGCCGCAGTGGCTGCGCCCGTCATACCGTGACACACGGCAGGAAACTTGCGGCTTGTTAGGCGGGGCTGAACTGGACAGGCCTCGGGCTATCGTCCCCTGCTATTTCTAGCCCTGGAGACAGCGAGGCCTCTGCTATCTCTGGCCCTGGGTATTTGGCCTATATTGTTTAGGGCCTCGGGGATAGCTGAATTATGCTGTTTCTAGCCTCCGGGTCTGGCCTATGCCATCTCTGTCCTTGGGGAGTGGCTCATGTTGCCACTGGTCTCGAGGAGTGCCCAATGCTTATCTGGCCTCGAGGGCTGCTTCAGACCATGGAGGATTGAATCCCTCGCTACCACTGGCTTCGAGGACTGGCCTCTGCTGCATCAGGTCTTAGAGGATTGAACCCTCGCTGCTTCTGGCGTGGAGGATTAGCCTTTGTTGCCTCTGGCCTTAGAGGACTGATCCTTCTCTGCCACAGAGGCTTGACCCCCCTTTACTTCTGGCCTCTATTGTCTCTGAAGAAGCGACTTTTTTTGTATATTTTGAAGAGCCTCATTCGTCTGTATATGATGGTTTATTCCTCTTGTGTATGATGAGGATCTTCGCCTGGACCCCTACCTGGTAGGACACAGGCCTCTCCTGTCTCTTTAGTTTTCTCTCTTTCTCCATCTGACTTGGTCATTTGACACCTTACATTCGTACTATATGATGGTACCGCACGGGTGGTGCACACACACGCTACATCGGGACAAGTGAGGATTAATGCTACTCGTGTAAGTCTCCCGAAAACAGGTGGAAAAAATACATGTATCAGTGCACTTGAGACCAAATTTACAATGTGACCATTTGTTGCCTACCGTAACGAGTCCGTGGGATACCATGGTTCCGTTTTCTAAACTAGCGACAAGGAAAGATAATTTAGTTATCAGGCAGACGTGGAGGTGAGCTTGCAAGTGCGCCAGAGGTGGAGGAGGAGGTACGAGGTACTACAGTATAAAGCGCCTGCTGCCTGGGGTCGCCGCCTTGTGTTGACCCCGAGGTACAGAGGCCGAAGGTTCTGGTGGACTAGATCTTAGACCTTTTATAAATGTCTCGTATGATATTCACTTCTTGTAATAAATATTTTTTTAAATGTGTTTTATTTCTCAGGCCTTTTTTTTTTCAACTATGGTTATCTTTAAGAAGAGGGTTACCATGTAAGTCTTTCTGGACAATGAAAGAGACGAGACAAAAAATATGCATATCACAGTTGTTATATGTGTTGAATTTGAACACTTGAACACTCCCTTTGTTCACCATTGCTTCACGGCCAGCCAAAGAAACTCTATTGAATAAGATTCATTTACTCAAAAGGAAATTCCTTTAGATTTAACTTACTCTCTCACTTACGATCATGAAAACTCTTACAGTGTAGTCAACTCCAGGAAGCGACGACGGGAGCTGATGAGAGGGGCAGGGTTTATCAAAGCTTGCCATAAGGAAGCTGTTGGGTTCGCCCTAACTGCACACGCGGGGGAAGATTAACGATTTAATGGTTCGAGGTCTTTCATCAGGAGACAATGAAGGCAGTCCTCGCGTACGTAAACAAGTCGGTAAAACACTGCCAACGGAACTGTTTCTGGTGGTAACGGGGAGGAGGAGCCTCCCTTGTTTTGGTGGTTCATTGGCGCGTAAAGTATGGGGTAAATTGACATTAATTGCTCTGCTTTCACTGCTTGTTCCACAAAGGATGACCAGAAGCCAGGCCGACACCCCGAGCTCACCTCTATAAGAGGGATTTCTCTAATTCAAAAATGGCATTGTATATAGATGTATCGCCAAAACTATTACGAACTTATTTGCCAGGTTCGTTTGGGTTCGTTTAAGCTTCGGTTCGACTCAGTCAAGACGAATCAAATATCATTAAAGATTTTTCGGTAAAATTACTGGTGGCGGAGAGGAGCATAATGAAACCTACTGATTTTGAAGGCTCGGGTTCGAAGCCAGTACCTGCCCGTGAGACAGTCTCAAGTGCTGTGTTGCGATGATCAAAAGAGGGGAACGAAGAGGCCTTTTGACTGCGAAGTGACTTGCTGTATGGTGACTGAAACGAAAGAACATCAAGAGGAAAATGGATTTTAAGACAAGGACGAAGAGAGAGAAAGAGAAGTAAAGAAAACGGGCAAATGAAAATAGATTAAGATACAGTGACTGGCTAAAGCAAGAAGTCTCGACACGTCACGACACAACAGAGTCTGTAGACGGTAAGCAAACTCGACAGCTAATTGAACGACGCTCCTGTGACACACATACACACACACACACACACACACTGGACACCCACCCACCCATCCATCCACTCCAAACCATACACACACTACACACCCACCAACCCACTGCACACACCACACACTACACACCACACACATTCACAAACACACGTCGTTTGAGTCAAGATGACCACTTCTTGCCCGAAGGGGTACGTGTCCACCCTTTTCAATATTAGCTACACGGTAGGTAATGCATCCAACACCTTGAGCAAAAGTCTTTCTTTCATAGTCAGAAAGTTCATTTCTGGACAACCCACAGGTGCAAGGGCAATAAAACCGAATTGATGGATGATAGATATGGAATCAATAAATAACAGATATGGAATTAACGATAATGATGTGGAGTTAATAGATAGATGTGGAATCAATAGATGATAGATACTTGGGATTTTGTTCCTATGTAAAATGTCATATTTCATTTATAGATTCAGCCAGAACACTGTCATCACTATACTCTGTCACAAGACCGTACTGGTATTGTAACAATGTAAGCTTTGATTTAAACGTCGATATACGTATTCAAGCATGAAAATCTTTGACTTTTTTGTGCCAATGAAAATTTTAATGCTATTTTTGACATCTGGGTTTTTCAGGCCGCCAGTGTTCATCACTGTACTGACGAACAGTACATACAAAAGAAACTCGGGGTTTAAAACCTGTACCTCTGTTTCCATACAGCCTGGTAAGGTCACCAGAGGTCGAGGAGCCCAGTGCCTGCCTGTGAGTGCAGGTAACTAACTGCAAGACAAACGAGCTAAGGAGTTACGATCACCAGGGGGCGAGTTGCTCACCCAACTCCAGGGTAAAAATCCGATAAGTATTAACGAAAGTTTTGGCAATATCGTCTATCTTGTGGCAGAGACTTTATCTCTGCTGATTATCTCGGGGAGTTGCGTGAGATTTTTCAGCTCCTCAGGCAACGTCTCGAACGTAAATTACCTGGTCAAGTCGGCGTCATTATTCTATTTAATGAATATGGTGGTCAGAGTCGCTCATTAAATGGTTATTAAGATCCAAAGTTGTTTTCGGTGTGAGGGTTAAACCATTTCTGAGAGAGAGGAATAAATTTGAGGTCTGTGAATAACAAGGAAAGAATCTGACGTCTGTGAACAAGAGAATATTTGTTAAACAGATCTCAAGACTTCACGAGAGAGTCGAGGTTCACTTTGACATCACTTTCTTTCGTGACAAAAATTTGGTCTGTTGCTAAAGAAACAAAATTCATGATTATGATTAACGTTCGTCGTGAATGAATGACTGAATGAAACACGGCTGTATAAACATGTCAAAGACAAATCTTCTTCACGTCACGCATCCGCTGGTCGTAATTTTGGGAAAAATGAAGACCAAAGGCCATTATTTTTCTTTGCCCCTAACGAGTGCCCGAACCCATACACCTGTGAAGCCGTGATAACAATTTTCCCCAACAACTTGAGCCATCCATTGTTCCACTGAGAGAAAAGTCAATCAAAACTTTGAGGTGCAACCTATTCACACGTAAGTGATCCATTGAAAGACTCGCTCACACAAAAAAGGAAAAGGGTCTCTCTCTCTCTCTCTCTCTCTCTCTCTCTCTCTCTCTCTCTCTCTCTCTCTCTCTCTCTCTCTCTCTCTCTCTCTCTCTCTCTCTCTCTCCTCCCGTGGAGATGAGGTGAAGATCTGGCCGTAATTAAGAACTCGGGACAGTAAATCTTGCCCCCAAACCGCTGGCACCGTGTGTCCAGACGACTCGAGCAGTCTAACAAGACACGGCTTCTCGAGTTCCCCCGTCGCGAGATCCGCCGAATTTGTTGAGAGAGAGAGAGAGAGAGAGAGAGAGAGAGAGAGAGAGAGAGAGAGAGAGAGAGAGAGAGAGAGAGAGAGAGAGCTAGTTCTACGTAGGTGGAGCCTCGGGTGGCTGGTAGTCTCTCCTTGTGCTCTGTCCGAGAGATCACGTCTATCGGAATTTCTCTCCCTCTCGCCCTAGGTGCTCGTAGGTAGGTACTGTCCCCCTACGTCTCGACCGCTCGTCTAACCACCTATCAGTGACCAGGTCCTGGTGTGCAGTATGAGAGGGACCGTCAACCATCACTTGACCGTGGAACGCCGTCGTGTCTGTATCCCATCGACACCGCTAGGTCACACAGGATCGTCTAACCCCCAAGCAAGATGTGCTGGGTTGTGTTAAAATAACCATACCTTCTCCCATGCGCCCGCAGATCTGACTTCCAGTATGCTTCACAACAAAACCTCATCTGAGGTGACCGAATGCAATTATTTAGATAATGGGAAGACAACTACCTCGACCAATTACGTGTAATCGTCAGGATATTGTATCTAGAGGGACAATCTGATATGTTTCCCCTCCAGAAAACTCAAATTTAACACCAAATAGCAAGAATCTTATCAGTATACAGGTATGAGAATTGAATTTCAAGAGCCCACCATTCATGCAGTGTAATGTTTTCAAGGAGAATTTAACACAGTGGGGAATCTGCTAATCTGTATTGAGAAGTATCGAATTTCCTCTCTCGATCGAGGAAGAGTTCTCGATCCTGCCCAGTATGGATGAGAGGACGGACTGCTGACTGGGGTTAATGCACCGTCTCCTGCGACGTGAGGCGAGATGTCCTCGAGAGGAGATTAAAGACCTCTCTTGCCTCTCCTCCTCGCTGTTGGGTCAATTATCTGTAACGTGTCATCGTCTGCAAGAGGAGTGTCGCACTTCGTCTGCTGGAGGGGAGTCTGCGATACCTCGTCGACTTGAAGGGCATCTACCACTCCTTGTCTGCTGTAGGGAAGTCTGTTATACCTCGTCTGCTGAAGGTGAGTCTACCAACTGTCGTCTGCTGTAGGCGAGCCTGCCATACCTCGTCTGATGAAGGGGATTCTACCACTCCTCGCGTGCTGCAGCCACCGCTCGTCTCCTGTAGGGGAGTCTGTTGAAGGGGCGTCTACAATCCATCGTCTGCTGAAAGGGGGGCGTCAATCAATCTTCATCTGCTGAGGGAAGTTTGCCATACCTCGTCTGCTTTAGGGGAGTCCACCATAACACGCCTGTTGCAGGAGTATCTGCCACACCTCGTCTGCTGGAGGGAAGTATGCCATGTCTAATGCAGGGCTGTCTGCCGCGCTCATTCTGCTGGTTGGGGGTCTGCCACATCTTCCTTATTGCCTCGGTGTACGTTGCAACACTGACCTTAGCCGAATATAATCTTTGTGTTTCGATTACCAGACGAGCTGGTTAGATTCATTTCGGAACAAAACGGTCCAGCTTGATATAATTCAAGTTAATCAAGTTTCAATTTGTTTGAATCCCTTTGATCTAGTAGTTTTGGTATTCAAAGGCTTTAATTAGGCCTGAACTAGAGTTTCTATACTGTCATCTGTTAGTGATCACGATCAAGCAAACATTCGCTCCACCCAGCGTGAGTTGGTTCCATCAGATCCAACTGGATTTGGTGAAGGTCTGCCTTTGGTATGGTGATTACCTGAGCTGTGTTGGCCGTCTTGTATCAGGATTATTCCCACTCGTTTTCAGTGGTTCTGTGAGGTTGTAGACGAATAACGTTGTCAGTGTCATTGTGGATGGAAACAACTTTATATACTCGTCCTTGTTTATCTAGTGCCACCCAAACTACAAAAGCCGACTCGATTCTCTCTTCTGTGATGCAATTAAATTTAAAAGAATCACCCACAGACGCACAGAACCACAGAAAATGGGTGTAAATAAGTTAATATCACCAGCCAGTGTAGCTCAGGCAGTCCAGCCCAGCCACCTCTGCTCGTCCTCCTCTAAAGATTTTCGGGAATCTTTTATCATGGCTCTCGATATCTCTAAAGGATCTGACGCAGCTGAGATTTCTGCCTTATCAACCATCTGTTGCTTCATTTCAGTTATTCCCATCGTATCCCCCGTGATGTTCCTTTCCTCTGTGTGTTTTATGTCCATCATTTCGTCCCTTGCTCTTGTGCCTTGTCTCCATATATCCTTGGCTGCTTCCCACAGCTTCTGTGTAGAGACTAGCCATACGAGGATTCACCTTTATGATACCACCTTCTTACCACATATAGTGGATTTCTCCTGAGTCTTTTGTCTTCTTCGTTTCTCATAACCTCTAAGAGTTAGGTCTACAAATACTTGAGGAACTCAGATTAAACCTTCGGGCATTCTGTTTTTCCTCGTACCCATGAACGCGCCTCTTAGCCGAAAGGAACCTGATCTGGGTTTGCCTATGTTAAGTCAGCTGCTAAACTATGCAGACGATATACATATATATATATATATATATATATATATATATATATATATATATATATATATATATATATATATTTCTTTTCTTTCATACTATTCGCCATTTCCCGCATTAGCGAGGTAGCGTTGAGAACAGAGGACTGGGCCCTTGAGGGAATATCCTCACCTGGGCCCCTTCTCTGTTCCCTCTTTTGGAAAATTAAAAAAAAAAAAGTGAGAGGGGAGGATTTCCAGCCCCCCGCTCCCTCCCCTTTTAGTCGCCTTCTACGACACGCAGGGAATACGTGGGAAGTATTCTTTCTCCCCTATATATATATAATAACTTTTTACCCTTTTGAGGCCTCTTTGATACTGAAAATTGAAAGAAATCTTTGAAGCTTGCAATCACATTTTGTACAAAAACATTTTCATCGAATGTAATGCTAATTTTTTCCTTCACATTTTTACGAGTATCGTAAATTTCAGCAAAAAGAAAACGATTTGGATTTCGTGTTGGAAGCATTCTTGTCAACTGATGGTGCAAAAACCTTCCTTATAGCTGGTCGTGGAGGCGGAGAGCTATGATGCCCTTCATGTAAGAAACGTTCTGCTGGCTGTCAGGTTTAGGAGCGAGGTAGGCAATCACATCCTTTGTTCTTGATTAAAAGCAAAAATCTCCCGAGGGGGGGGGGGAAATGATCAGCATTTTTCCCGTTAATAATGGAATGGCCACAGAGACACTTTTCTGGATTCCTGTTGTCCAATGTCGTTATTTTTTTTCCTTCCAGTATTTTTTCTTTCTTTATTCATAACTCGTTGTCAAAAGTATCACACACACACACACTCGTGCACCACGTATTTTGAAAAAAAAAAAAAAGAAGAAATAAAACAGAATCACGATTGAGAACTTTGGTAAACAAAGTGAGGGAGAAAAAATATATGATCGACTCATCTCGGAGCTGTTCAGCAAAACTCGTAGAGATCGACGGGAGTTTGTGACGCACTCCAAGCAGTCCATTACATATTCATGACATGCGGACGAGTAGGACAGACCGGGGCCCAACCCTTCTCCCAACGTAATTGGTTAGGCGGCGAGATCGTCGGCCAGGATATGCATACCTGTATATCATCCTCTTCATATCCTTTCCCCCAACAGCATGTAGACAGGATCTTAATGCTGCTCGGCTGCAGCATAGTTCACGTGACAGTAGGGGTATGGCTGGAGCACAGCTCAGCACTGTGGTGTGTGGCTGGAACACAGCTCAGCACTGTGGTGTATGGCTGGAACACAGCACAGCCCTGTGATGTATGGCTGGAACACAGCTCAGCACTGTGGTGTATGGATGGAACACAGCTCAGCACTGTGGTGTATGGCTGGAACACAGCTCAGCACTGTGGTGTATGGCTGGAACACAGCTCAGCACTGTGGTGTATGGCTGGAACACAGCTCAGCACTGTGGTGTATGGATGGAACACAGCTCAGCACTGTGGTGTATGGCTGGAACACAGCTCAGCACTGTGGTGTATGGCTGGAACACAGCTCAGCACTGTGGTGTATGGCTTGGAGCGTAGCACTGTGGTGTATGACAATAACATAGCTCAACACTGCAGTGTATGTACGGAACATAGCTTAGTACTGTGGTGCACAGCTAGAACATAGCTTATTACTGTGGTTTATGGTTGGAACATAGCTCAGTATTGATGTGTGCGGCTGGGAAATAACTCAGTGCTATGATGTATAGCCACAAAATAGCTCATTACTGTGGCATAATGGTGGAACACAGTTCATTGCACTGTGGTTGCACGGGCTGGAGCATCTCTCTCTTCATCATAGTGTATGACTGGATTATCAGAGATTAATCCAACACACTTTGTGGCTTAATGCAGTTGGCTCATTCTGATGTATGGCTGGAATACATTTCGATTCACCGTTGCGTATAGCTGGAATACTTTCCAGTTCATCATGGTGTATAACTGGCATACATTTCGACTCATCGTGGTGTGTGGCTGAATACTTTCAATTTGCTCTGGTGTATGGCTGGAATACATTCAGTTCACATTAGTGTGTGACTGATCACATTCAGTTCACATTGGTGTGTGACTGAACACATTCAGTTCACACTGGTGTGTGACTGAACACATCTAGATCCCATTGGTGTGTGACTGAACTCATTCAGTTCATTCTGGTGAATACAATCAGTTCATCGTGGTTTATGGCGACAATATATTTCAGTCGAAGGTAATTCATGGCTGGAAGACAAGTCACTGCTCCACTTAAATGACATTTCCAAGGATACCGAATCCAGCACTTGCCACCAAAGGGTTTTTTCTTGGCCGGACCTTAACTAGAAATAGTTACTAGAGCGTACTACACAATCCCTGGAGGTCGAGCAAATATTTTTGACATGTGTTGGATAATATCCTTGCATTCAGAGCCACCTGATCGATGAAACCAAGTCACTTCAGGTGATGTTTGCAGGTCAATCCAAGCTTAATATCCTCCTTTACCATCGCATGGGAGTCGAGCCCACAAGACCTCACTATATCGTGGTGATCTGACCCAAATGTGGGTCTTACAACTCACAGCGAGATGACCCCTTTTTCTTAATCGCATTCATCTCATGCGTGAACGATGGACCGACACTGAATCAAAGATACAAATATTTCTTCCCTTCTGTATTCAAGAGAATAGACAACTTTTCAGACTACCAGGGCTTAACGACAAACAGTATGATGGATTGAAGGTACAGGCGGTGTAGGATGACTTGGTACATTAACAGCAAGAGCCTCTCAATCACAGAGATCCCTTCACATGTCTGAGGAATTCCTCCCACATAAACTCAATGTGCTGAAGGACGATTGTATCAGATCTGGCTATAAGAAATATATCTATGCTGTCATTACCTTTTTAAGACCATATCTTAAGGTTGTATGTTTCTAATATCATCACTTTCCATTTGAACTTGATTTGCGTAGTCATTGCCATCGTATAACCATAGTCTATAATTTCTCACAAAACGTCTTCTGTATTGAGATGAGGCACGAATAGTAGTTAGATTAAGATATGCAGACGCAACCTGAGCCGTTGTTGTTAAACCTGCTCTGAAGACTATCAATATCGTTACACAAAACTGTGATGATACGTGATTTGCTAAGATCATACACATACAGCTGTAACTCCTTCCCCGTAGTCAAATAAGTTCAACCGAATTCCAAATGTCTTTATGAGGGTCCACTCACTCAAGGAGCTAGTCCTTCGTCTTGCATGTCTCGGTCCAGACTGTCATGTACACTGAACGACCCGTTGGTATGACGAAGGTCAAGTGAGCCTCCTGCTGGTATGGTAAAGGTACACTAAGTCTCCGGCTGGTGTGGTATATTCGCACTGGGCCTCCCACTGTTAAGGCAGGTGTATACTAGGAATCCTGCAGGTGTGGTAGAAGCATGCTGGACCTCCCACTGTCAAGGCAGATGTACACTGATTCTCCTGCAGGTGTGGTAGATACATACCGGGCCTCTTGCAGGTGTGGCAGATGTGTACTGGGGCGTGGCAGATGTACACTGATTCTCCTGCAGGTGTGGTAGATACATACCGGGCCTCTTGCAGGTGTGGCAGATGTGTACTGGGGCGTGGCAGAAGATATACACTGGGCCTCTTGCTGTTGCAACAGATGAACACTGAACCTCCTACAGATGTGCGGTGGATCTCCTGCTCGTGTACTAAGTAAACAAGCCTCCGTCGACGCGAGAGATAAGCACTTGGCCCACAGCTAGTGCAGCCGGTAGGTCAGCTGCTGCTCTTGCGGGAGGTGTGTCAACTCTTGCTGCTGTATCAGAACTGCTTTTACCCCCTTGTATCTGCGTCGCTTATGCGCTGGGCCTCTTGCAGGTACAGCGCATATTGGTCTCTACTCACAAACTACACAGGTGTTGTTTAACATAATGTATGTACGTTATCCCTCTGTAACCTTAGCTCAGAGTCTGGGAAAACTATCATATATTTTTTTCCTATCCTATCTTACTGAAGTGATGGAAGGTTTACGCCACCACACTTTCGTTCGATACACATACTAAATTCGAATCCGACTCTCGTTTTAATCTCGCGTAAGTGAACCACATGTAGAAGCTCCTTAAGTAACGAAGGGAGAAGGAAGAGTAACTATAGGTATAAATGTATGCAGGGGGATGTTCTGGTAGGGTGAGTACCAGCCATTAAACAAGAGAGGGGAGAGAGGTGACATGTACGTAAATCTTGTTAAGGATTGAATCAATTTTCATTAAGTAACGCTAACCAGCTTAATGTTTATTCAACTGTGCCCTGTCGGTGGAAAGAGGTTGCGAGACAGAAATGTGGAACAGATGCTATTGAAAGGCCCGAGTGTCATGTCTGTATAAAACTTATCATGTGGAGCGAGTTGCACAGAAAAGGAATTTTTTCGTGCAATTATGCAATGCCCGGAGTGCGTTCTCTTGGAGCAGGTATGGATCTCTTTACCATGTTGAAGAGTGCCTTACGGTGGTGTTTTTTAACATGCTATTTTAATCAGTTTAGGAAAGTGATTAATGTAGTTACAAGTTAATGATCTGTCGAAGTTTGAAGTGAACGAGATAATTTGATTACTGGCGAGGATATGTGTGTGTGTGTGTGTGTGTGTGTGTGTGTGTGTGTTGGGGGGGGGGGGGGGGGGAGTGGCGCCGGGGACATGGAAGGGGATATATAAATGCTATCACACAGGCTCCTTTGTGGAAGGTGAAGGGAGCTGCAGCGCTAGCGAGTGAGAGGGGCCAGATGATGCACTGCTGGAGAGAGTGAGGCCAGATGATGCACTGCTGGGGAGAGAGAGGCTAGATGATGCACTGCTGGAGAGAGTGAGGCCAGATGATGCACTGCTGGGGAGAAAGAGGCTAGATGATGCACAAATGGAGAGAGTGAGGCCAGAAGATGCACTGCTGGGGAGAAAGAGGCTAGATAATGCACTGCTGGAGAGAGTGAGGCCAGATGATTCACTGTAGGATAAAGTGAGGCCAGATGCTGCACTGCTGGGGAGAGTGAGGCCAGTTGCTGCATTGCTGGAGAGAGTAAGGCCAGATGATGCACTGCTGGGGAGAGTGGGGCCAGGTGATGCACTGCTGGGGAGAATGACATATGGACACCTGTAGTCTTTCCTCAACCACACTCAAAGCCCTTAACTCCTAGAGAGAAAAATTTCACCAAAGACCCCTTATCAGTGGCAATATATCCGGCCTGACCAGCCTCACTGGAGGATGTCCAACGCAGGTCTTCCATCCACATTCCTGTCAGACTCTCGGAGACCAGCTCAGCGAGAGCTTGTGAAGAAGTGGCGGGCGGGGAATTGAAAGACCCTGAGAATGATGCAACGATGACCAACACCTCATTGCCTGATTGTGTAGAGTCTGCAGCACCTCTCCCTTCTCCTCCTCTCTTATACTCCTCGCACGTGCGAGAGGGAGAGAGAGGGAGTAACGAGCGAGTGCTTCCATTGCTCCTGACGTCTTGGCTTTTATGTTAATGTCCTATGAGGTAAACCCAGCATCAGACGTCTTTAACAATCCTCGTCGTGGGTCACTGGTGTCCATCATCGGCGTCACAGCGACGGCCTCTGGTATTGATCGACTGGATGCATGTGTTGTCACTGCTTAAGGCCTTGCGTATGTGGCCGAGCTGATCCACGTAGTTTAAGGAAACTCGAGGCTGCACCAAAATGCTTCACAATCGGCAACGCTAACCGCCATAATGTGGTCTAATATTATACATTTTAAACCCATAACTGAGCCATTATGAAAAGATATTCTTCTGTTCCCAGCTATCGAATTCCATCTTACAGCTCTCAGTATCGCGTATTTATCTAATCATGTACTGTGATAGTGGTGTGAAATAAGAGAGTCTGGCGTCGTGGTTCATATTTGTCCAAGCACTTCAGCCGGTGACTGTGTCGATGAGGGTATCAGACTAGCTAGGTCCGGCACGAGGCACAAGAAACCTCCAGACTTAATGTAAAAAAAGAAAAAACAGATGCCAAATTACATCTTGAAAAAACAAGCAGAAAATCTCATCACAAACACTAAACCTCTTGACTTAATAAAAAAAAAAAAAGACGAAAAAGACGTCGGCTTACGTAGTTCACATCTTGGAGCGGAGAAGAATCGGATCTCATCGCAAACTTTCGAAAATCAGACACGTAAAACTAGGGAACAGCAATGCGTCCCGTCGCTTGAGAGGCGATATGCCAACTTCCAGATTGCCTCACCTGCGCGCGGCACCGGCACCCTAACACAACCCGGATCAGAATCTTAAAGAAGTCGTGTCGGATAAACTATATCTTTGACCCGCCAGACGGAAGCAGAGAGTGAGAAATATGCGTCACCCTCACCCGGTTCTCCAGCTTTGACGAGATGCTGACAAAAGCAAACCTGCAGGCAAAGTCTGCCTGATGCAGGAGCATGAATACTGATGAGTTTGACTGCATGCCCGGCCCTACACAAGCACTGGCCCGCCTGCAGACAAAAACACGTGCTATGCTTGATGTATCGCCAACAACATCATGGCGGATCAGTGAATACTATGACGCAGAACTCACGAACCTATATCGTAGTGACGCATAGTTCATAATGCTATAGACCATCACGACGCAAAGCCCTCGAACTTATACTATTGTGACGCAGACCTCATGAACCTATACCATCTCGACGCATAGCTCACGAACCCATACTATCGCGATGATGAGCTTTGGACCTATACCATGACGATGCATAGCTCACAAACCCATACTATCTCAACGCACAGCTCACGAACCTATACCATCAAGATGTATAGCTCATGAACCTATATCATCATGAAGCAGAACCTATTGACATATTATGTCGGGACACGTATATAAACCTATATTATCGCGACACAAAAGCCAACGATATATACCCCAGCCTAAGCCAGGTACCCTATATAACAACAATTCCCAGGGTGGGTAGAACAGATGAGTTGGTAGAAGGCCAACTACCCAGCCCAAAATTCGAAGTGGGGTGGGCCCGTGTTTGTAAGTCATAATTAGCAACGCTGAACCCTTACAGTTCCAGAAGAAAGTGTCGAACCTTTCGTCCCTCGGAAGCCTTTTTCCCGCTAAGCTCTCTCTTATACTCGTATGTTTTCACCCAATTTTAAACCAGCGTCGTTATGGCTTCCTTCATGATGGTGGTATAAACGGAGAGGAAACACACTTGAGGCAGATGTGAGCAGCGTTGAGTGAGGGTGGTTAAGAGCATTTGATCTGAGATTCTACACTGGGTTTCCTGGACGACCTCATAGACGAATACAGAATATACTCTTGACAACCTGAATACAAATCTTGCTCAACTGAATTTGAATTTTGTGCCGGTAATCCCGGTACATATAATGTGCACTCCATGCTTATCTTGTAAGCGTTTGCGTAAAAGGATTACAGAGGTTACAAAGGGTCTTAAACAGACCCCAGTAGGCTGATATTACATGTTACATACATTACATAGTTTCATAACTACACTTTTCCACAAACTTCACGAGTATCTACAAATGAATAATAGTTACTCGACTGATCTAAGTTATTGTACCATAGTATCTTATTCCTTCACTAAATAAGACTTCACAAATCATGCTATAACAAGAACTATAACGTCATACGGTTATCTTGACTAACTGAAGATATTCACGACTATTCGATCGATGGTTAGAACTTGGATGTTGAAGGCCTTAATAACTGTCAGATGACAGGGTTCAAGCCCAGATAGTCAACCAAAATATAAGTTCTCTACTCTGACAACTGGTAGTATAGTAATAGTACCAGTTGTCAGAGTAGAGAGCTCTCGTCTTGTCTTTCCCTGAGTGACACGTTCCATGAGCTTACATGACGCGTGAGCAACGCAGAAGCAGCTGCATTATGTTCACAATCACAAAGGCGTATCATTATTCCTCTCCTTCGTGACACTCGTCTTCGAAAGCAGCGTTTGAACCTCTCAGAGGCATTGTGTGCCACTCATTATTCCTCAGTGTCTGGGTTAATAAGGAGGGACTAGCGGGTAAGGAGTTCGAACCATTGTGCTGGGGGCTTCAAACGAGACGAAGCAATATGAAGCTTCATTGTCTGCCCACACCAGCTGCCGTAACAACAGAGCATCGCCGCTCGTCAAGTGTTTGTAGATCTCATACCATAATATCATATCCTGACATCGCCACTGTGTGGGAGTGGTCCTACCTCATAACACCTGCTGATCAACTTACTACCTGTGAAGGATCTGCTTCACAACATCTGCTGATCAAACCGCTGTATTCACATACCCTCGGCAGACCTTGGGGAGGGGAGGGGAATGTACGTAGTGATGACGTTTCTTGTCTTAACATCAACATTACCAGTTCAGTCTAGCATACTGTTAAAAGAAGCCCTTACGATAAACAAAAGCATACGAGGAGTTGTGGAAAATCATGACTGAACCAGGTCACTCTCCGAACTTGGTGGGGAGGAGCACCGATGTACAATTGACTGAACCAAGTCACTGTCAGAACTTGGTGGGGAGAAGCATCCCACCTACAACAAGTGGCTTTGTACGCTCCAACTATTTATTTCCTGGTGTAGCCCAATTCTCCAACAATCTGCTTGCAACAGGCGCCTTGCTTAAAGTCTTTAACCTTAATGCCACATCTGCATGTGATGTTTACTAATTTCTTATTTGAATTCCTTTTGAACCGCAAAGGCTAGTTAGGAGCCACGTAATGGGTTCCCCTCACAGCCACGACTGCAGCTGAGCTCAGGGTGTCATCTGGGACACGTTAAGACAAAGACCTCACCCTGGCCCCTCTCAGTCATTACATTTAAAGTTTATAACTTTGAAACTAAAGAGAAAGCTAAACTATCACTAATTACCTCTAGTCGTGTACGTAGCAAGCAAATTTCATATTCCATATCTATATTCCATATCTGTAGTCCATATCCACCATGTTCATATTGAAATATGAAACGGCCATGGACCCCGTCATATACAGAAAATTCAAAATTCATATTTATTGTTTCACGAAAAAATGTAATGAACATTCTTCACAATGAATCTGCCCTATATCTAATTTCATTAATGATTCTCCAACTGAATTAAGTTAGTCTTTGATAAGGCAAAGTATGAGGCTTTCTCTCTACCGTCAGTGGGTCTTAGAGGCCTATAGGATCATGAGAGCTCTTGAAGTGGTAACCAGACAGCAACCTGAAGGCCAGGATAACAGACCCATAGAGATAACATGGCAAACAGAGCCTTAGAGGAGACATGACAATAGCAGAACCTTTACGAGAAACAAGATACCAGAACCCTATAGGAGACTGAGACTCAGAGACGTAGAAGAGCTTCGGGCAGATGTCCCCAAGAGAAGACCAAGATCTCAAAAGCTCTTGACAATGTTGCTGTAGCATAGAGGCTTCCCCTGTATGCCACAAGGTCAGTACAAAATTGTCATGCATCCCATTTTATCGGAAGGCTCCTCCATGCAGGGATGTTCTACTATACAAAATGTTTTCCATTCATATTTGCCGAAACGGGAAGGGCAACTGAGGATCTAATCAAGGCTAATCCATTAACTACATATCTTATATATATTGGAAAGGATCACAAAATTGCGCGTGATCAAGATATTCCTATGAGTCCACGGGGAAAATGAAACACGGTAAGTTCCCAAGTGCACTTTCGTGTAATAATCACATCGTCAGGGGATACACAAGATACATAACAGTCAGTTGATATACATCGAAGAGACGAAGCTATGACGCCATTTGGTAAACATGCGATTGTCCAAGACAGACAATGAGCGTGCATAAACTTATCATTTTACAAATTTTATCAACAATAAAGTTATCTAATTTGTATGGACCATCACTAATACTAAGATCATAATACTTTGTGTATATTGATGACGAGTTTGAGAGATATATTCAATTGGATCTAAGTTAAAGTACCCTAGATCTTTCACTGATAAATTCCTAAAGTTAGCAAAGAAATCATTTTATAGAGTAGAGCCCAAACCTCCCATTGACATCAAGAATCTTTTTGTTCTCCCTTTTGATAATAATTTTACTTCACTTCCCATGTTGTTTAAATCTTTTAATGTAAATGTTGCCTTCAGCAACAATAATACTATAAAGAAACTCCTAATCAGGAATTCACCAGAAAATTCTCCTGGGTGCATCTATAGAGTGCCATGTAGAAATTGTGATAAGTTCTATGTTGGGCAGACTGGTAAGGATCTTTCTGTTAGACTTAAGCAACATAAATATAGTATAAGAACGGGACAAGAATCAAATGCCTTGTTTAATCACGTTAAAAATTATGATCATTGTACTGACTGGAGTAATGCCATCTCACCTGTCAACTGTAACTCTATTACCAAGAGAAATATAATTGAATCTTCTATTATTGAATAGACAATGAATTACAATCATAATATTAGTGATGGTCTACACAAATTATATAACTTTATTGTTGATAAAATTTGTAAAATGATAAGTTTATGAACGCTCGTTGTCTGTCTTGGACAATCGCATGTTTACCAAATGGCGTCCTAGCTTCGTCTCTTCGGTGTATATCAACTGACTGTTATATTTCTCTATTGTGTCTTTCCTGATGATGTGATTATTACTCGAAAGTGCACCTCGGAACTTATCGTGTTTCATTTTCCCCTTGGAGTCACAGAAAAAAAAAAAAAAAAAAAAAAAAATATATATATATATATATATATATATATATATATATATATATATATATATATATATATATATATATATATATATATATATATATATATATATATCCCTGGGGATAGGGGAGAAAGAATACTTCCCACGTATTCCGTGCGTGTCGTAGAAGGGAAGGCGACTAAAAGGGAAGGGAGCGGGGGGCTGGAAATCCTCCCCTCTCGTTTTTTTTAATTTTCCAAAAGAAGGGACAGAGAAGGTGGCCCTTTGAGGATATTCCCTTAAAGGTCCAGTCCTTTGTTCTTAACGCTACCTCGCTGTCGCGGGAAATGGCGGATAGTATGAAAAAAAAAAAATATATATATATATATATATATATATATATATATATATATATATATATATATATATATATTTTTTTTTTTTTTTTATTATACTTTGTCGCTGTCTCCCGCGTTTGCGAGGTAGCGCAAGGAAAAACTCATATATATATATATATATATATATATATATATATATATATATATATATATATATATATATATATATATATATATGTGCGTCTGTTCGGAAACAACCGGTATAGACCCCGTTGCTCACCATAGTGAGACGAAGGGTATTCGAGTACTTAGTATTTCGAATAGTTGTTTCCTATTATACAGTCCCATAGCCTAGCGGTTACATGCCTGCCTCTTGCACAGGGGTCCCGGGTTCGATCCTGGCTTTTGGAGGTTTGTATGTTCTATGAAGGTGCGCGTTCATATGCACTTTATTCGTATATACGTATGTATATATATGGTGTGGAAGGCAAGTTGTTAGAAGCAGTGAAAAGTTTTTATCGATGATGTAAGGCATGTGTACGTGTGGGAAGGGAGGAAAGTGATTGGTTCTCAGTGAATGTAGGTTTGCGGCAGGGATGTGTGATGTCTCCATGGTTGTTTAATTTGTTTATGGATGGGGTTGTTAGGGAGGTGAATGCAAAAGTTTTGGAAAGAGGGGCAAGTATGCAGTCTGTTGTGGATGAAAGAGCTTGGGAAATGAGTCAGTTGTTGTTCGCTGATGATACATCGCTGGTGGCTGATTCACGTGAGAAACTGCAGAAGCTGGTGACTGAGTTTGGTAAAGTGTATGAAAAAAGAAAGCTGAGAGTAAATGTGAATAAGAGCAAGGTTATTAGGTACAGTAGGGTTGAGCGACAAGTCCACTGGGAGGTAAGTTTGAATGGAGAAAAACTGGAGGAAGTAAAGTGTTTTAGATATCTGGGAGTGGATTTGGCAGCGGATGGAACCATGGAAGCGGAAGTGAATCAAAGGTGAGGGGGGGGGGGCAAAGTTCTAGGAGCGTTGAAGAATGTGTGGAAGTCGAGAACATTATCTCGGAAAGCAAAAATGGGTATGTTTGAAGGAACAGTGATTCCAACCATATAGGTCGCGAGGCGTGGGCTATGGATAGAGTTGTGCGGAGGAGGGTGGATGTGCTGGAAATGAGATGTTTGAGGACAATATGTGGTGTGAAGTGGTTTGATCGAGTGAGTAATAACAGGATAAGAGATATGTGTGGTAATAAAAAGGGTGAGGTTGAGAGAGCAGAAGAGTGTGTTCTGAAATGGTTTGGTCACATGGAGAGAATGAGTGAGGAAAGATTGACCAAAAGAATATATGTATCAGAGGTTGAGGGAACGAGGAGAAGTGGGAGACCAAATTGGAGGTGGAAAGATGGAGTGAAAAAGATTTTGAGTGATCGGGGCCTGAACATGCAGGAGGGTGAAAGGCGTGCAAGGAATAGAGTGAATTGGAACGATGTGGTATACCGAGGTCGACGTGCTGTCAATGGATCGCCACACATGGAATACCATCCCCCTCCCCCTCATGTGTGCGAGGTAGCACTAGGAAAAGACAACAAAGGCCCCATTCGTTCACACTCAGTCTCCAGCTGTCACGCAATAATGCCCGAAACCACAGCTCCCTTTCCACATCCAGGCCCCACACAACTTTCCATGGTTTACCCCAGACGCTTCACATGCCCTGATTCAATCCACTGACAGCACGTCAACCCCGGTATACCACATCGATCCAATTCACTCTATTCCTTGCCCGCCTTTCACCCTCCTGCATGTTCAGGCCCCGATCACACAAAATCTTTTTCACTCCATCTTTCCACCTCCAATTTGGTCTCCCACTTCTCCTCGTTCCCTCCACCTCCGACACATATATCCTCTTGGTCAATCTTTCCTCACTCATTCTCTCCATGTGCCCAAACCATTTCAAAACACCCTCTTCTGCTCTCTCAACCACGCTCTTTTTATTTCCACACATCTCTCTTACCCTTACGTTACTTACTCGATCAAACCACCTCACACCACACATTATCCTCAAACATCTCATTTCCAGCACGTCCAACCTCCTGCGCACAACTCTATCCATAGCCCACGCCTCGCAACCATACAACATTGTTGGAACCACTATTCCTTCAAACATAGCCATTTTTGCTTTCCGAGATAATGTTCTCGACTTCCACACATTCTTCAAGGCTCCCAGGATTTTCGCCTCCTCCCCCACCCTATAATTCACTTCCGCTTCCATGGTTCCATCCGCTGCCAGATCCACTCCCAGATATCTAAAACACTTTACTTCCTCCAGTTTTTCTCCATTCAAACTTACCTCCCAATTGACTTGACCCTCAACCCTACTGTACCTAATAACCTTGCTCTTATTCACATTTACTCTTAACTTTCTTCTTTCACACACTTTACCAAACTCAGTCACCAGCTTCTGCAGTTTCTCACATGAATCAGCCACCAGCGCTGTATCATATATATATATATATATATATATATATATATATATATATATATATATATATATATATACGAATAAAGTGTATATGAACGCGCACCTTCATAGAACATACAAAGCTCCATCAGCCAGGATCGAACCTGGGACCCCTTGTGCAAGAGGCAGGCATGCTAACCGCTAGGCTAAGGGACTGTATAATAGGAAACAACTATTCGAAATACTAAGTACTCGAATACCCTTCGTCTCACTATGGTGAGCAACGGGGTCTATCGGTTGTTTCCGAACAGAACACATAGCCAGCTGAAAGCGTTTTACCGAACCTGACTGTACAACGCGGAGTTATATGAATACGAATAAAGTGTATATGATGGAGCTTTGTATGTTCTATGAAGGTGCGCGTACAGTAGGGTTGAGGGTCAAGTCAATTGGGAGGTAAGTTTGAATGGAGAAAAACTGGAGGAAGTAAAGTGTTTTAGATATCTGGGAGTGGATCTGGCAGCGGATGGAACCATGGAAGCGGAAGTAGATCATAGGGTGGGGGAGGGGGCGAAAATCCTGGGAGCCTTGAAGAATGTGTGGAAGTCGAGAACATTATCTCGGAAAGCAAAAATGGCTATGTTTGAAGGAATAGTGGTTCCAACAATGTTGTATGGTTGCGAGGCGTGGGCTATGGATAGAGTTGTGCGCAGGAGGATGGATGTGCTGGAAATGAGATGTTTGAGGACAATGTGTGGTGTGAGGTGGTTTGATCGAGTAAGTAACGTAAGGGTAAGAGAGATATGTGGAAATAAAAAGAGCGTGGTTGAGAGAGCAGAAGAGGGTGTTTTGAAATGGTTTGGGCACATGGAGAAAATGAGTGAGGAAAGATTGACCAAGAGGATATATGTGTCGGAGGTGGAGGGAACGAGGAGAAGTGGGAGACCAAATTGGAGGTGGAAAGATGGAGTGAAAAAGATTTTGTGTGATCGGGGCCTGAACATGCAGGAGGGTGAAAGGCGGGCAAGGAATAGAGTGAATTGGATCGATGTGGTATACCGGGGTTGACGTGCTGTCAGTGGATTGAATCAGGGCATGTGAAGCGTCTGGGGTAAACCATGGAAAGCTGTGTAGGTATGTATATTTGCGTGTGTGGACGTGTATGTATATACATGTGTATGGGGGTGGGTTGGGCCATTTCTTTCGTCTGTTTCCTTGAGCTACCTCGCAAATGCGGGAGACAGCGACAAAGCAAAAAAAAAAAAAAAAAAAAAATATATATATATATATATATATATATATATATATATATATATTATCCCTGGGGATAGGGGAGAAAGAATACTTCCCACGTATTCCCTGCGTGTCGTAGAAGGCGACTAAAAGGGAAGGGAGCGGGGGGCTGGAAATCCTCCCCTCTCATTTTTCTTTTTTTTTTTTTTTCCAAAAGAAGTAACAGAGAAGTGGGTCAGGTGAGAATATTCCCTCAAAGGCCCAGTCCTCTGTTCTTAACGCTACCTCGAATATATATATATATATATATATATATATATATATATATATATATATATATATATATATATATATATATATATATATATATTTATATATATATATATCAACCAACTATTAGGGGCGGATGAACGGCTTGATTGACTGTGGACCGACTGCCGCAACCAGGATTCAGAACCTAGACGATCGATCCTGGGCGGCCCGTGAATACGTCACGGTCAGGAACGTAGTGGTGTAGTGGTTGCACTACACCACGGGAGCCCATCAATACTCATCGAGAATGTACCACCGTATTCTCAAAAAAAAAAAAAAAAAATGCATAGCGTACTATGTATCTCAAGGGAAGGCTCTCCCGAATCACTAAGAGGTGGTAGAACCTACAAGCAGAAGCAACTCCATAACCAAACACGTCGAGACAACAGGGAAAAATTAATTATGTCTCATGAGCATTTGAAGTTCGATTGGCCGTTGGTAGCCTATTGGCGTTGATCGAGCCATGCTAATATGGCATGATTATCTGACAGTAGCCGCAAACAGTATCTGAAACAACAAGTCATGTCCATGGGAAGAAATATATACCCAAAAATAATACCGCTATCTAATTCATTTTACAAGAGTCCTAGCGAAAATTGCTGTCTTCGTAGACTGAGGGAAGAGGGGCGTTGAAAGAAAACCTTTGTTTTCAAGGGTAACTATTCTAACTCGCCTCAGGTCACCAACTTTAAGTTTACATCCTTTATCATATAATTTGTAGGCGTGCCATTGTTCTAAACTGTAAGATATATTACTAGAAATTTGTCGCATGAAATTTCAGTTTAAAGCTCGCTTAACGTGTAAATTGAGAGGGGCAACTGCTTCATCCAAGTCAGATGAACCGGGGTGAGACTTGCCCCTGTTCGCTTGCCCCTGAGCAGGAACGCTATGACCCTTGAAAGTGACCGTACGACCTTGTGGGTATATCATGGCTTAAACTTTTACCTGACCCTTAAAGGGAAGGTCAGAAGTCTTGCCATAGTTGAACCGTCGCGTTCAAAGGTCTGATTGGCCAGAAGCTGGGCAAATAGGAACCACTGTTGATATCTGTTCCAAATTGGGGAAAAAAGATATAGACTCCCTTCAAATTATAGTGATTATTCTATGAATGTGAAACCAAAAATTCATCACAAAACCATATAGCAATCCAACTCAACAAAACAACGTTTCTTAACAACAGCAAATCTCACCAAACGACCTAATCTAAGCAAGCATAGTGGCCAAATATCACACACTTACACAGCAAAAATCAACCACAGAAAAGATGTTACTTCTTTCGCATTCGTTACAAATGGGATTGTACCCCTAGTGAGTGACACTTAATCGAACCACAGTATTCACAGCAACGACAACTGTAGACTTCGACAGTGTTCTGGCTTCCATTCCTCCTCGGCTGTGAAATACGGTGGCAGAGTCGAAGATCTATCGGGTAAGAGTGAATCAAATAGAAATGTTGAGTTCAGGACCTAGAACAGAGGGATTTCTCCAACAAATCATACGAGAATAACACTTGTGAACTGCTTGTTGCACGGTGAAAGACGTAAACAAACGCTAGATGTCTTTACGCTGCAGTAGATGCAAATGTCTCCCCATCTATGACGTAGGAGTATAATCTAAGTAATTTTTCCTCGAAGCTTTTACAAAAGAAATCAAGGAGGATGACTATTGACCTTGGAAGACTCGAACGCAAGATATGCTCCAAAGAAATTTTGAAAATATCATGAACATTTTAGACCCGTGCAAGTTTTAACGTCGAGCGATACGTGAAATATAAGACTAACGTGTGATTATAAATGCTCAAAAAAGAGGAAATTATTGTGAAAAACGACCCCTCTCTGCCATGGAGGTGATGGTGGTGAGTAGGGGGAACATATGTCGACGTATCGAGTCTTTCCGGCAGCTGGATCATCAGTATTGCTCCCACTCCCGCCGCCCACACGAAGCACCAACTCTCGTACCCTCACCACTTTTGAGCGATCATCTCTAATGCCAGCCTCCGTTCAGAAAACCGAGTTATGTTGGGAAGAAACTACGTTAGTTAAGTTGATATACTGTGTTACAGGTCGTGGAGGGTAATTTCATGATGTTCTACCAAGCTCAACTTTGCCAGAATTGGGAAAACACGATCATTAGACAACTCAACCACCTCCTTTCCCTCGTCCGTGTCCTATAGAACTCTGAACTCTCCTGCCTGGCGAATGAAACCGTGGGACGAAGGACTCCCCCCTGCGTTAGCATTCTTATATCTGATTTAAGGACGGGTTCGCTTGGAATTGAAACTCAATCAAGAGCATCAAATCTCAGGGATGGGAAATGCAGGATTGGAATCCAAGTAACCGATTTCTAGATGTCGAACCACTGTCTTTACATGGGGCTTCTTACTTGGCTTCTCGTCTATCGAGGGATGGACTCCCACAGGAACGAGGTGAGTGCTTGCAGTGTACAGTATACACCATCCGTAGCCACGAACTTACGGAAGTGGCAATAATTACTCACCGTGGCTACGATAGACGAGAGAAACTGAGACTTCAATAAGCAGTGATTATGCCGTTAAATTCTTCACGTTTAGTAGATAAATACTTGAGATACACAGTACTTCTATAGCCATGCTGGTTTTCTAACAGTAGATAACTATAAATTCCAACCTAAACTTGAATTTGGGCTGAATTTGGTTTCTTGGGCCGTGTGTGTGTGTGTGTGTGTGTGTGTGTGCGTGTGTGTGTGTGTGTTTTTTAAGAAAAACCATGAAAATTTGTTTGTGCTCAAAGATCACTACAGAAAACTAAAGCAAACCAATCAACTTCTTGATTAGGTTAGATTTGAAAAAAAAAAAAAAAACTGGTGAGATATGGCAGCCGTAAGTTTGGTTTCAAACTCCCTCAACGCCTCGTTTAGTTGTACGTCTGGCATTCGCACCAAAAACACCGAGCCACTGTTGCTAACTGCATTGAAAGATACTAACAATTCAGAAGTCGTAGGAAACAGAGAGATACGAGGATAGAAACGAGTGGAAAAGATAGATTGCGGAAGGCAAGTAACTATGAGATTTCCAAAAGTCTCAAGTGTCTGATGAGAACGTCCAGATGATACCCTCCTTGCTGCCTAACGTGCATGGAAATAGTCTCGGGAACATTTAGCTCTAAACTCAAACTGCCGCTTGCAGTTTCTTTAAAAGGATGAGGATGATCCGACAGAAAATTGACTTTAAGGTTTCCAGCATCTGAAAATCGAGCTCATTGCACATTTGAACTATGACGACTTTAGTCGAGGAATTAATAACGGATAAAGAAATGAAAAAAATCGAGTGTTTGTTTGGAGCGTAGTAATGCAGACATTATTTGGGCTTTCAAACCGATCAACAGCCAGGGTCATTCAAGCCGTCAACGTCGAATTATAACCAGTATAGTCATTTTGCGCACCAGATGTTTTAACTATTCTAAGAGTATAAGCGATCTCACTACCTAGGGTGGTTGGCAGTCGCACGTCATCAGTGGTCGGTTACGGACGTGCTTACGCCTGTCCGTGTTTGATTCGAACCTGGAAACTTGCTCTAGTCTAGTTCGACCTCCTTCTGGCGTGAAGGGACGGAACTAATGGAGTCCAAAGGTAAACATTGGTGAAATGCTCAGGGAGGACCTACAGTTTAGTGACTCGTATTCTTCTCGTTGTGAGGAAATTCGTACAGTCAAGCGCGGCCGATCGAGGTGCAGCTCGCGGGAAAAGAGACAAAACGATCGGACGGGAAGTGACAGTTAGTGTGCAGGAGGGAGGTCAATCCTAGGAAAAAGTGAGACTGGGGCATCACCGTAAGTTTCGTCCGCTCTCGGATGAGGGATTCGCTCGACCACTCTGAAGAGCGGAAGCCTAGAAAGCTGTGGAGCACCTAGCACTAACAGACTTCTGGAAAAATAGAGAAATATACAAGTTTTGGTAACGTCCTATGACACGGTCCTGGATCCGACTTTGCATCTCGTACATAGTGATGTGGTGTGGGCAAAACGTCATGACAATAGTGATCCTAGCTAGGAAATGAATGGAGGAAGGTAAGTGATTTAGCTAAGCTTTTTCCTCTTTGTTTTAATTTCTATTGTTCTGGCCATAAGGCTTCATGCTGTCAATAAAATACTGTACCGTGGCAATAAAATATCACAGGAGGGAGCGTGCGAGAAAAAATTAAAAAAGAGGAACTTTGTGGTTGTGGTCAAAGCACATAATGCAGGGGCAGTCTAGTGTCTAACAGACTTGAAATGTTTGCTAAGGTAAAGAAAAGATGGCGAAGAGAGCGCATACAATGCTTATTGATGCGAAACCGCCGGTGAAAAGCATTTGTTTTCCCTACGTTGAGTGGTTGTGGTATACCATCCTTTGGGGCTGTTTCGAAACCTGTGTCGGAACCTGATTTCGTGGTTCCGTAAGCTAAGAAATCGTTGCGAGTCAAAAGCAGCACCGGATTTTAATGGCTGGTCTAACACATCAAGATAGACGAAGTTACCTTAGCGGTAGTGACCTTACTGAAGTCGCAGGGGAGATGGCAGGCCAAGGTTAGGTAGGGGGAGGGTAACGGAAGCCATTGCTCCGTCTTTGTTTCTCACTAATTAAAAGGTCACTTGATCCCATTCCACGTTTCTTCCTGGTCTATGTACATAACATGCCATGTACCTGATTTCTAACTCTGTGGCTGGTCCTCTGAAAATGTGGCAGTGCACGAAAACGCTCATGACTCTCATGTTTCGTTTTCTAGTGGTTTGGTGGTGCAGCATAAATGAAGTCCCGTGCTTGTGATTTTCTGCTTTTATATGTATATTTGTTATATGTTGGGCAGATTGATAAGAATCTTTCTGTTAAAGCGAAACGACATGAATATAGTATAAGAAAGGGCCAAGAATCAGATGCCTTGTTTAATCAAGTTAAAGATTTTGATCATTGGAAAGAGTGGAGTAATGCCATCTCCATTTTTAACTAACTCCAGTACCACAAAAAATATCATTGAATCTTCTATCTTTAGTGAAGGTCTATACAAATTAGATAGCTTTATTGTTGATGAAATTTGTAAACATTAATGATAAGTTTATGATACGCTTGTTGCCAGTCTCGGACGCACCCGAACAACCATTCGGGTAGTCACTTGTTCACCAAATGGGGTCCTAGCTAACTCTCTTCGTTGTACATCAACTGATGTTATATTTCTCTCTTGTATCTTTCCTGATGATGTGATTGTTACACGAAAGTGCACTTGGGAACTTATCGTATTTCATTTCTCCGTGGACTCATTGGAATATATATATATATATATATATATATATATATATATATATATATATATATATATATATATATATATTTTTTTTTTTTTTCAAACTATTCGCCATTTCCCGCGTTAGCGAGGTAGCGTTAAGAACAGAGGACTGGGCCTTTTTTGGAATATCCTCACCTGGCCCCCTCTGTTCCTTCTTTTGGATAATTAAAAAAAAACGAGAGGGGAGGATTTCCAGCCCCCCGCTCCCTCCCCTTTTAGTCGCCTTCTACGACACGCAGGGAATACGTGGGAAGTATATATATATATATATATATATATATATATATATATATATATATATATATATATATATATATGGAATATATATATATATATATATATATATATATGGAATATATTTTTCTTTCTTTCATACTATTCGCCATTTCCCGCATTAGCAAGGTAGCGTTAAGAACAGAGGACTGGGCCTTTGAGGGAATATCCTCATCTGGCCCCCTTCTCTGTTCCTTCTTTGGGGAAAAAAAAAAAAAACAAGAGGGGAGGATTTCCAGCCCCCCGCTCCCTTCCCTTTTAGTCGCCTTCTACGACACGCAGGGAATACATGGGAAGTATTCTTTCTCCCCTATCCCCAGGGATAATATGGAATATATATATATATATATATATATATATATATATATATATATATATATATATATATTTTTTTTTTTTTTTTTTTTTTTTTCTTTATACTTTGTCGCTGTCTCCCGCGTTTGCGAGGTAGCGCAAGGAAACAGACGAAAGAAATGGCCCAACCCCCCCCCCCATACACATGTATATACATACGTCCACACACGCAAATATACATACCTACACAGCTTTCCATGGTTTACCCCAGACGCTTCACATGCCTTGATTCAATCCACTGACAGCACGTCAGCCCCGGTATACCACATCGCTCCAATTCACTCTATTCCTTGCCCTCCGTTCACCCTCCTGCATGTTCAGGCCCCGATCATACAAACTCTTTTTCACTCCATCTTTCCACCTCCAATTTGGTCTCCCTCTTCTCCTTGTTCCCTGCACCTCCGACACATATATCCTCTTGGTCAATCTTTCCTCACTCATCCTCTCCATGTGCCCAAACCACTTCAAAACACCCTCTTCTGCTCTCTCAACCACGCTCTATTTATCTCCACACATCTCTCTTACTCTTACGTTACTCACTCGATCAAACCACCTCACACCACACATTGTCCTCAAACATCTCATTTCCAGCACATCCATCCTCCTGCGCACAACTCTATCCATAGCCCACGCCTCGCAACCATACAACATTGTTGGAACCACTATTCCTTCAAACATACCCATTTTTGCTTTCCGAGATAATGTTCTCGACTTCCACACATTCTTCAAGGCCCCCAGAATTTTCGCCCCCTCCCCCACCCTATGATCCACTTCCGCTTCCATGGTTCCATCCGCTGACAGATCCACTCCCAGATATCGAAAACACTTCACTTCCTCCAGTTTTTCTCCATTCAAACTCACCTCCCGATTGACTTGACCCTCAACCCTACTGTACCTAATAACCTTGCTCTTATTCACATTTACTCTTAACTTTCTTCTTCCACACACTTTACCAAACTCAGTCACCAGCTTCTGCAGTTTCACACATGAATCAGCCACCAGCGCTGTATCATCAGCGAACAACAACTGACTCACTTCCCAAGCTCTCTCATCCCCAACAGACTTCATACTTGCCCCTCTTTCCAAAACTCTTGCATTTACCTCCCTAACAACCCCATCCATAAACAAATTAAACAACCATGGAGACATCACACACCCCTGCCGCAAACCTACATTCACTGAGAACCAATCACTTTCCTCTCTTCCTACACGTACACATGCCTTACATCCTCGATAAAAACTTTTCACTGCTTCTAACAACTTTCCTCCCACACCATATATTCTTAATACCTTCCACAGTGCATCTCTATCAACTCTATCATATGCCTTCTCCAGATCCATAAATGCTACATACAAATCCATTTGCTTTTCTAAGTATTTCTCACATACATTCTTCAAAGCAAACACCTGATCCACACATCTTCTACCACTTCTGAAACCACACTGCTCTTCCCCAATCTGATGCTCTGTACATGCTTTCACCCTCTCAATCAATACCCTCCCATATAATTTACCAGGAATACTCAACAAACTTATACCTCTGTAATTTGAGCACTCACTCTTATCCCCTTTGCCTTTGTACAATGGCACTATGCACGCATTCCGCCAGTCCTCAGGCACCTCACCATGAGTCATACATACATTAAATAACCTTACCAACCAGTCAACAATACAGTCACCCCCTTTTTTTAAAAATTCCACTGCAATACCATCCAAACCTGCTGCCTTGCCGGCTTTCATCTTCCGCAAAGCTTTCACTACCTCTTCTCTGTTTACCAAATCATTTTCCCTAACCCTCTCACTTTGCACACCACCTCGACCAAAACACCCTATATCTGCCACTCTATCATCAAACACATTCAACAAACCTTCGAAATACTCACATATATATATATATATATATATATATATATTTTTTTTTTTTTTTTTTTTTTTTTTTTTATACTTTGTCGCTGTCTCCCGCGTTTGCGAGGTAGCGCGAGGAAACAGACGAAAGAAATGGCCCAACCCCCATACACACGTACATACACACGTCCACACACGCAAATATACATACCTACACAGCTTTCCATGGTTTACCCCAGACGCTTCACATGCCTTGATTCAATCCACTGACAGCACGTCAACCCCTGTATACCACATCGCTCCAATTCACTCTATTCCTTGCCCTCCTTTCACCCTCCTGCATGTTCAGGCCCCGATCACACAAAATCTTTTTCACTCCATCTTTCCACCTCCAATTTGGTCTCCCTCTTCTCCTCGTTCCCTCCACCTCCGACACATATATCCTCTTGGTCAATCTTTCCTCACTCATTCTCTCCATGTGCCCAAACCATTTCAAAACACCCTCTTCTGCTCTCTCAACCACGCTCTTTTTATTTCCACACATCTCTCTTACCCTTACGTTACTTACTCGATCAAACCACCTCACACCACACATTGTCCTCAAACATCTCATTTCCAGCACATCCATCCTCCTGCGCACAACTCTATCCATAGCCCACGCCTTGCAACCATACAACATTGTTGGAACCACTATTCCTTCAAACATACCCATTTTTGCTTTCCGAGATAATGTTCTCGACTTCCACACATTTTTCAAGGCTCCCAAAATTTTCGCCCCCTCCCCCACCCTATGATCCACTTCCGCTTCCATGGTTCCATCCGCTGACAGATCCACTCCCAGATATCTAAAACACTTCACTTCCTCCAGTTTTTCTCCATTCAAACTCACCTCCCAATTGACTTGACCCTCAACCCTACTGTACCTAATAACCTTGCTCTTATTCACATTTACTCTTAACTTTCTTCTTCCACACACTTTACCAAACTCAGTCACCAGCTTCTGCAGTTTCTCACATGAATCAGCCACCAGCGCTGTATCATCAGCGAACAACAACTGACTCACTTCCCAAGCTCTCTCATCCCCAACAGACTTCATACTTGCCCCTCTTTCCAAAACTCTTGCATTTACCTCCCTAACAACCCCATCCATAAACAAATTAAACAACCATGGAGACATCACACACCCCTGCCGCAAACCTACATTCACTGAGAACCAATCACTTTCCTCTCTTCCTACACGTACACATGCCTTACATCCTCGATAAAAACTTTTCACTGCTTCTAACAACTTGCCTCCCACACCATATATTCTTAATACCTTCCACAGAGCATCTCTATCAACTCTATCATATGCCTTCTCCAGATCCATAAATGCTACATACAAATCCATTTGCTTTTCTAAGTATTTCTCACATACATTCTTCAAAGCAAACACCTGATCCACACATCCTCTACCACTTCTGAAACCGCACTGCTCTTCCCCAATCTGATGCTCTGTACATGCCTTCACCCTCTCAATCAATACCCTCCCATATAGTTTACCAGGAATACTCAACAAACTTATACCTCTGTAATTTGAGCACTCACTCTTATCCCCTTTGCCTTTGTACAATGGCACTATATATATATATATATATATATATATATATATATATATATATATATATATATCCAGCGGGGGGGCTGGAAATCCTCCCCTCTCATCATTTTTTTTTTTAATTTTCCAAAAGAAGGAACAGTGAAGGGGGCCAGGTGAGGATATTTCCTCAAAGGCCCAGTCCTCTGTTCTTAAAGCTACCTCGCTAATGCGGGAAATAGCGAATAATTTGAAAAAAAAATTATATATATATATATATATATATATATATATATATATATATATATATATATATATATATATATATATATATATATATATATGTTTTATCCCTGGGAATAGGGGAGAAAGAATACTTCCCACGTATTCCCTGCGTGTCGTAGAAGGCGAATAAAGGGGAGGGAGCGGGGGGCTGGAAATCCTCCCCTCGTTATTTTTTTTTTTCTTTTTCCAAAAGAAGGAACAGAGAAGGGGGCCAGGTGAGGATATTCCCTCAAAGCCCAGTTCTCTGTTCTTAACGCAACCTCGCTAACTCGGGAAATGGCGAACAGTGAAAAAAGAAAAAAGAATATATATATATATAGAGGGGACGGGAGCGGGGGGCCGGAAATCCTCCCCTCCTTGTATTAACTTTCTAAAATGGGAAACAGAAGAAGGAGTCACGCGGGGAGTGATCATCCTCCTCGAAGGCTCAGAGTGGGGTGCCTAAATGTGTGTGGATGTAACCAAGATGTGAAAAAAGGAGAGATAGGTAGTATGTTTGAGGAAAGGAACCTGGATGTTTTGGCTCTGAGTGAAACGAAGCTCAAGGGTAAAGGGGAAGAGTGGTTTGGAAATGTCTGGGGAGTGAAGTCAGGGGTTAGTGAGAGGACAAGAGCAAGGGAAGGAGTAGCAATACTCCTGAAACAGGAGTTGTGGGAGTATGTGATAGAATGTAAGAAAGTAAATTCTCGATTAATATGGGTAAAATTGAAAGTTGATGGAGAGAGGTGGGTGATTATTGGTGCATATGCACCTGGGCATGAGAAGAAAGATCATGAGAGGCAAGTGTTTTGGGAGCAGCTGAATGAGTGTGTTAGCGGTTTTGATGCACGAGACCGGGTTATAGTGATGGGTGATTTGAATGCAAAGGTGAGTAATGTGGCAGTTGAGGGAATAATTGGTATGCATGGGGTGTTCAGTGTTGTAAATGGAAATGGTGAAGAGCTTGTAGATTTATGTGCTGAAAAAGGACTGATGATTGGGAATACCTGGTTTAAAAAGCGAGATATACATAAGTATACTTATGTAAGTAGGAGAGATGGCCAGAGAGCGTTATTGGATTACGTGTTAATTGACAGGCGTGCGAAAGAGAGACTTTTGGATGTTAATGTGCTGAGAGGTGCAACTGGAGGGATGTCTGATCATTATCTTGTGGAGGCTAAGGTGAAGATTAGTATGGGTTTTCAGAAAAGAGGAGTGAATGTTGGGGTGAAGAAGGTGGTGAGAGTAAGTGAGCTTGGGAAGGAGACCTGTGTGGGGAAGTACCAGGAGAGACTGTGTACAGAATGGAAAAAGGTGAGAACAATGGAAGTAAGGGGAGTGGGGGAGGAATGGGATGTATTTAGGGAATCAGTGATGGATTGCGCAAAAGATGCTTGTGGCATGAGAAGAGTGGGAGGTGGGCTGTTTAGAAAGGGTAGTGAGTGGTGGGATGAAGAAGTAAGAGTATTAGTGAAAGAGAAGAGAGAGGCATTTGGACGATTTTTGCAGGGAAAAAATGCAATTGAGTGGGAGAAGTATAAAAGAAAGAGACAGGAGGTCAAGAGAAAGGTGCAAGAGGTGAAAAAAAGGGCAAATGAGAGTTGGGGTGAGAGAGTATCATTAAATTTTAGGGAGAATAAAAAGATGTTCTGGAAGGAGGTAAATAGGGTGCGTAAGACAAGGGAGCAAATGGGAACTTCAGTGAAGGGCGTAAATGGGGAGGTGATAACAAGTAGTGGTGATGTGAGAAGGAGATGGAATGAGTATTTTGAAGGTTTGTTGAATGTGTCTGATGACAGAGTGGCAGATATAGGGTGTTTTGGTCGAGGTGGTGTGCAAAGTGAGAGGGTTAGGGAAAATGATTTGGTAAACAGAGAAGAGGTAGTAAAAGCTTTGCGGAAGATGAAAACCGGCAAGGCAGCAGGTTTGGATGGTATTGCAGTGGAATTTATTAAAAAAGGGGGTGACTGTATTGTTGACTGGTTGGTAAGGTTATTTAATGTATGTATGACTCATGGTGAGGTGCCTGAGGATTGGCGGAATGCGTGCATAGTGCCATTGTACAAAGGCAAAGGGGATAAGAGTGAGTGCTCAAATTACAGAGGTATAAGTTTGTTGAGTATTCCTGGTAAATTATATGGGAGGGTATTGATTGAGAGGGTGAAGGCATGTACAGAGCATCAGATTGGGGAAGAGCAGTGCGGTTTCAGAAGTGGTAGAGGATGTGTGGATCAGGTGTTTGCTTTGAAGAATGTATGTGAGAAATACTTAGAAAAGCAAATGGATTTGTATGTAGCATTTATGGATCTGGAGAAGGCATATGATAGAGTTGATAGAGATGCTCTGTGGAAGGTATTAAGAATATATGGTGTGGGAGGCAAGTTGTTAGAAGCAGTGAAAAGTTTTTATCGAGGATGTAAGGCATGTGTACGTGTAGGAAGAGAGGAAAGTGATTGGTTCTCAGTGAATGTAGGTTTGCGGCAGGGGTGTGTGATGTCTCCATGGTTGTTTAATTTGTTTATGGATGGGGTTGTTAGGGAGGTAAATGCAAGAGTTTTGGAAAGAGGGGCAAGTATGAAGTCTGTTGGGGATGAGAGAGCTTGGGAAGTGAGTCAGTTGTTGTTCGCTGATGATACAGCGCTGGTGGCTGATTCATGTGAGAAACTGCAGAAGCTGGTGACTGAGTTTGGTAAAGTGTGTGGAAGAAGAAAGTTAAGAGTAAATGTGAATAAGAGCAAGGTTATTAGGTACAGTAGGGTTGAGGGTCAAGTCAATTGGGAGGTGAGTTTGAATGGAGAAAAACTGGAGGAAGTGAAGTGTTTTCGATATCTAGGAGTGGATCTGTCAGCGGATGGAACCATGGAAGCGGAAGTGGATCATAGGGTGGGGGAGGGGGCGAAAATTTTGGGAGCCTTGAAAAATGTGTGGAAGTCGAGAACATTATCTCGGAAAGCAAAAATGGGTATGTTTGAAGGAATAGTGGTTCCAACAATGTTGTATGGTTGCGAGGCGTGGGCTATGGATAGAGTTGTGCGCAGGAGGATGGATGTGCTGGAAATGAGATGTTTGAGGACAATGTGTGGTGTGAGGTGGTTTGATTGAGTAAGTAACGTAAGGGTAAGAGAGATGTGTGGAAATAAAAAGAGCGTGGTTGAGAGAGCAGAAGAGGGTGTTTTGAAATGGTTTGGGCACATGGAGAGAATGAGTGAGGAAAGATTGACCAAGAGGATATATGTGTCGGAGGTGGAGGGAACGAGGAGAAGAGGGAGACCAAATTGGAGGTGGAAAGATGGAGTGAAAAAGATTTTGTGTGATCGGGGCCTGAACATGCAGGAGGATGTAAGGAGGGCAAGGAATAGAGTGAATTGGAGCGATGTGGTATACAGGGGTTGACGTGCTGTCAGTGGAGTGAATCAAGGCATGTGAAGCGTCTGGGGTAAACCATGGAAAGCTGTGTAGGTATGTATATTTGCGTGTGTGGACGTGTGTATGTACATGTGTATGGGGGGGGGGGGGGGTTGGGCCATTTCTTTCGTCTGTTTCCTTGCGCTACCTCGCAAACGCGGGAGACAGCGACAAAGTATAAAAAAAAAAAAAAAAAAAATATATATATATATATATATATATATATATATATATATATATATATATTTTTTTTTTTTTTTTTTTGCTTTGTCGCTGTCTCCCGCGTTTGCGAGGTAGCGCAAGGAAACAGACGAAAGAAATGGCCCAACCCACCCCCATACACATGTATATACATACGTCCACACACGCAAATATACATACCTACACAGCTTTCCATGGTTAACCCAAACGCTTCACATGCCTTGATTCAATCCACTGACAGCACGTCAACCCCGGTATACCACATCGCTCCAATTCACTCTATTCCTTGCCCTCCTTTCACCCTCCTGCATGTTCAGGCCCCGATCACACAAAATCTTTTTCACTCCATCTTTCCACCTCCAATTTGGTCTCCCTCTTCTCCTCGTTCCCTCCACCTCCGACACATATATCCTCTTGGTCAATCTTTCCTCACTCATTCTCTCCATGTGCCCGAACCATTTCAAAACACCCTCTTCTGCTCTCTCAACCACGCTCTTTTTATTTCCACACATCTCTCTTACCCTTACGTTACTTACTCGATCAAACCACCTCACACCACACATTGTCCTCAAACATCTCATTTCCAGCACATCCATCCTCCTGCGCACAACTCTATCCATAGCCCACGCCTCGCAACCATACAACATTGTTGGAACCACTATTCCTTCAAACATACCCATTTTTGCTTTCCGAGATAATGTTCTCGACTTCCACACATTCTTCAAGGCTCCCAGAATTTTCGCCCCCTCCCCTACCCTATGATCCACTTCCGCTTCCATGGTTCCATCCGCTGCCAGATCCACTCCCAGATATCGAAAACACTTCACTTCCTCCAGTTTTTCTCCATTCAAACTCACCTCCCAATTGACTTGACCCTCAACCCTACTGTACCTAATAACCTTGCTCTTATTCACATTTACTCTTAACTTTCTTCTTTCACACACTTATATATATATTTTTTTTTTTTATACTTTGTCGCTGTCTCCCGCGTTTGCGAGGTAGCGCAAGGAAACAGACGAAAGAAATGGCCCAACCCCCCACCCCCCATACACATGTATATACATACGTCCACACACGCAAATATACATACCTTCACAGCTTTCCATGGTTTACCCCAGACGCTTCACATGCCTTGATTCAATCCACTGGCAGCACGTCAACACCGGTATACCACATCGCTCCAATTCACTCTATTCCTTGCCCTCCTTTCACCCTCCTGCATGTTTAGGCCCCGATCACACAAAATCTTTTTCACTCCATCTTTCCACCTCCAATTTGGTCTCCCTCTTCTCCTCGTTCCCTCCACCTCCGACACATATATCCTCTTGGTCAATCTTTCCTCACTCATTCTCTCCATGTGCCCGAACCATTTCAAAACACCCTCTTCTGCTCTCTCAACCACGCTCTTTTTATTTCCACACATCTCTCTTACCCTTACGTTACTCACTCGATCAAACCACCTCACACCACACATTGTCCTCAAACATCTCATTTCCAGCACATCCATCCTCCTGCGCACAACTCTATCCATAGCCCACGCCTCGCAACCATACAACATTGTTGGAACCACTATTCCTTCAAACATACCCATTTTTGCTTTCCGAGATAATGTTCTCGACTTCCACACATTCTTCAAGGCCCCCAGAATTTTCGCCCCCTCCCCCACCCTATGATCCACTTCCGCTTCCATGGTTCCATCCGCTGCCAGATCCACTCCCAGATATCTAAAACACTTCACTTCCTCCAGTTTTTCTCCATTCAAACTCACCTCCCAATTGACTTGACCCTCAACCCTACTGTACCTAATAACCTTGCTCTTATTCACATTTACTCTTAACTTTCTTCTTCCACACACTTTACCAAACTCAGTCACCAGCTTCTGCAGTTTCTCACATGAATCAGCCACCAGCGCTGTATCATCAGCGAACAACAACTGACTCACTTCCCAAGCTCTCTCATCCCCAACAGACTTCATACTTGCCCCTCTTTCCAAAACTCTTGCATTTACCTCCCTAACAACCCCATCCATAAACAAATTAAACAACCATGGAGACATCACACATCCCTGCCGCAAACCTACATTCACTGAGAACCAATCACTTTCCTCTCTTCCTACACGTACACATGCCTTACATCCTCGATAAAAACTTTTCACTGCTTCTAACAACTTTCCTCCCACACCATATATTCTTAATACCTTCCACAGTGCATCTCTATCAACTCTATCATATGCCTTCTCCAGATCCATAAATGCTACATACAAATCCATTTGCTTTTCTAAGTATTTCTCACATACATTCTTCAAAGCAAACACCTGATCCACACATCCTCTACTACTTCTGAAACCACACTGCTCTTCCCCAATCTGATGCTCTGTACATGCCTTCACCCTCTCAATCAATACCCTCCCATATAATTTACCAGGAATATATATATATATATATATATATATATATATATATATATATATATATATATATATATATATATATATATATATATATTGTTGGAACCACTATTCCTTCAAACATACCCATTTTTGCTTTCCGAGATAATGTTCTCGACTTCCACACATTCTTCAAGGCTCCCAGAATTTTCGCCCCCTCCCCCACCCTATGATCCACTTCCGCTTCCATGGTTCCATCCGCTGCCAGATCCACTCCCAGATATCTAAAACACTTCACTTCCTCCAGTTTTTCTCCATTCAAACTCACCTCCCAATTGACTTGACCCTCAACCCTACTGTACCTAATAACCTTGCTCTTATTCACATTTACTCTTAACTTTCTTCTTTCACACACTTTACCAAAGTCAGTCACAAGCTTCTGCAGTTTCTCACATGAATCAGCCACCAGCCCTGTATCATCAGTGAACAACAGCTGACTCACTTCCCAAACTCTCTCATCCCCAACAGACTTCATACTTGCCCCTCTTTCCAAAACTCTTGCATTCACCTCCCTAACAACCCCATCCATAAACAAATTAAACAACCATGGAGACATCACACACCCCTGCCGCAAACCTACATTCACTGAGAACCAATCACTTTCCTCTCTTCCTACACGTACACATGCCTTACATCCTCGATAAAAACTTTTCACTGCTTCTAACAACTTGCCTCCCACACCATATATTCTTAATACCTTCCACAGAGCATCTCTATCAACTCTATCATATGCCTTCTCCAGATCCATAAATGCTACATAGAAATCCATTTGCTTTTCTAAGTATTTCTCACATACATTCTTCAAAGCAAACACCTGATCCACACATCCTCTACCACTTCTGAAACCACACTGCTCTTCCCCAATCTGATGCTCTGTACATGCCTTCACCCTCTCAATCAATATCCTCCCATATAATTTACCAGGAATACTCAACAAACTTATACCTCTGTAATTTGAACACTCACTCTTATCCCCTTTGCTTTTGTACAATGGCACTATGCACGCATTCCGCCAATCCTCAGGCACCTCACCATGAGTCATACATACATTAAATAACCTTACCAACCAGTCAACAAATCAGTCACCCCCTTTTTTAATAAATTCCACTGCAATACCATCCAAACCTGCTGCCTTGCCGGCTTTGATCTTCCGCAAAGCTTTTACTACCTCTTCTCTGTTTACCAAATCATCTACCCTAACCCTCTCACTTTGCACACCACCTCGACCAAAACACCCTATATCTGCCACTCTATCGTCAAACACATTCAACAAACCTTCAAAATACTCACTCCATCTCCTCACATCATCACTACTTGTTATCACCTCCCCATTTGCGCCCTTCACTGAAGTTCCCATTTGCTCCCTTGTCTTACGCACTTTATTTACCTCCTTCCAGAACATCTTTTTATTCTCCCTAAAATTTAATGATACTCTCTCACCCCAACTATGGATAGAGTTGTGCGCAGGAGGATGGATGTGCTGGAAATGAGATGTTTAAGGACAATATGTGGTGTGAGGTGATCGAGTAAGTAACGTAAGGGTAAGAGAGATGTGTGGAAATAAAAAGAGCGTGGTTGAGAGAGCAGAAGAGGGTGTTTTGAAATGGTTCGGGCACATGGAGAGAATGAGTGAGGAAAGATTGACCAAGAGAATATATGTGTCGGAGGTGGAGGGAACGAGGAGAAGAGGGAGACCAAATTGGAGGTGGAAAGATGGAGTGAAAAAGATTTTGTGTGATCGGGGCCTGAACATGCAGGAGGGTGAAAGGAGGGCAAGGAATAGAGTGAATTGGAGCGATGTGGTATACCGGGGTTGACGTGCTGTCAGTGGATTGAATCAAGGCATGTGAAGCGTCTGGGGTAAACCATGGAAAGCTGTGTAGGTATGTATATTTGCGTGTGTGGACGTGTGTATATACATGTGTATGGGGGTGGGTTGGGCCATTTCTTTCGTTCGCGGGAGACAGCGACAAAGCAAAAAAAAAAAAAAAAAAAAAAAAATATATATATATATATATATATATATATATATATATATATATACACGTGTGTGTATTTTCTATCTTTTATTTTGTTTATTATACTTTGTCGTTGTCTCCCGCGTTACCGAGGTAGCGCAAGGAAACAAACGAAAGGATATCCCAACCCACACGAAAGTGCACTTGGGAACTTGTATTTCATTTCTCCGTGGACTCATGGGAATATATATATATATATATATATATATATATATATATATATATATATATATATATATCTATAATTTTATATATACTTTGTCGCTGTCTCCCGCGTTAGCGAGGTAGCGGAAGGAAACAAACGAAAGAATGGCCCAACCCACCCACATACACATGTATATACATACACGTCCACACACGCACATATATAACATATACATGTATATGAATAGACATATACATATATACACGTACATAATTCATACTTGCTGCCTTTATTCCTTCTCGTCGCCACCTCGCCACACATGAAATGACAACCCCCTCCCCCCGTATGGTCGCAAGGTAGCGCTAGGAATAGACAACAAAGGCCACATTCGTTCACACTCAGTCTATAGCTGTCATGTATAATGCACCGAAACCACATCTCCCTTTCCACATCCAGGTCCCACAGAACTTCCCATGGTTTACCTCAGACGCTTCACATTCCGTAGTTTAATCCATTGACAGCAAGTCGACCCCGATATACCACATCGTTCCAATCCACTCTATTCCTTGCACGCCTTTCACCCTCCTGCATGTCAGGCCCCGATCGCTTCAAAATCTTTTTCACTCCATCTTTCCACCTCCAATTTGGTCTCCCACTTCTCCTCGTTCCCTCAACCTCTGTCAATCTTTCCTCACTCATTCTCTTATGTGACCAAACCATTTCAAATCACCCTCCTCTGCTCTCTCAACCTCACTCTTTTTATTGCCACACATCTCTCTTACCCTTTCAATACTTACTCGATCAAACCACCTCACACCACATATTGTCCTCATCCATCTCATTTCCAACACATCCACCCTCCTCCGCACAGCTATCTATGTCCCACGTTTCGCAACCATACAAGATTGTTGAAACCACTGTTCCTTCAAACATACCCATTTTTGCTTTCCGAGATAATGTTCTCGCCTTCCACACATTTTTCATTGCTCCCAGAACTTTCGCCCCCTCCCCAACCCACTTGCGCTTCCATGGTTTCATCCGCAGCCAAATCCACTCCCAGATATCTAAAACACTTTACTTCCTACAGTTTTTCTCCATTCAAACTTACCTCCCAGTGGACTTGTCCCTCAAACCTACTGTACTTAATAACCTTGCTCTTATTCACATTTACTCTCAACTTTCTTCTTTCACACACTTTACCAAACTCAGTCACCAGCTTCTGCAGTTTCTCACCCGAATCAGCCACCAGCGCTGTATCATCAGCGAACAACTGATTCACTTCCCACGCTCTCTCATCCACAACAGACTGCATACTTGCCCCTCTCTCTAAAACTCTTGCATTCACCTCCCAAACAACCCCATCCATAAACAAATTAAACAACCATGGAGACATCACACACCCCTGCCGCAAAACGACATTCACTGAGAACCAATCACTTTCCTCTCTTCCTACTAGTACACTGTCTTACATCCTCGATAAAAAAAACCTTTTCACTGCTTCTAACAACTTGCCTCCCATACCATATATTCTTAATACCGTCCACAGAGCATCTCAATCAACTCTATCATATGCCTCCTCCAGATCCTATTCTAAGTATTTCTCACATACATTCTTGAAAGCAAACACCTGATCCACGCATCCTCTACCACTTCTGAAACCACACTGCTCTTCCCCAATCTGATGCTCTGTACATGCCTTCACCCTCTCAATCAATACCCTCCCACCTGATTTCCCAGGAATACTCAACAGACTTATACCTCTGTAATTTGAGCACTCACTTTTATCCACTTTGCCTTTGTACAATGGCACTATGCATTCATTCCGCCAATCCTCAGGCACCTCACCATGAGTCATACATACATTAAATATCCTTACCAAATAGTCAACAACACAGTCACCCCCTTTTTTAATAAATTCCACTGCAGTACTATCCAAACTCGCTGCCTTGCCTGCTTTCATCTTCCGCAAAGCTTTTACTAGCTCACCTCTCTTTACCAAATCATTCTCCCTAACCCTCTCACTTCGCACACCACATCGACCAAAACACCCTATATCTGCCACTCTATCATCTAACACATTCAACAAACCTTCAAAACACTCACTCCATTCTTCTCACATCACCACTACTTGTTATCACCTCCCCATTAACCCCCTTCGCCGATGTTCCCATTTGTTCTATTGTCTTACGCACTTTATTAACCTCCTTCCCTAACCTTCTCCCTAAAATTCAATGATATTCTCTCACCCCAACTCTCATTTGCCCTCTTTTTCACCTCTTGCACCTTTCTCTTGACCTCCTGCCTCTTTTATACATCTCCCACTCATTTGCATTTTTTCCCTGCAAAACTCGTCCAAATGCCTCTCTCTTCTCTTTCACTAATAGTCTTACTTCTTCATCCCATCACTCACTACCGTTTCTAATCTGCCCACCTCCCATCTTTCACATGCCACAAGCATCTTTTGTGCAAGCCATCATTGCTTCCCTAAATACATTCCATTCTTTCTCCCCTATCCCCAGGGATATATATATATATATATATATATATATATATATATATATATATATATATATATATATATATATATATATATATATTTGCTTTGTCGCTGTCTCCCGCGTTTGCGAGGTAGCGCAAGGAAACAGACGAAAGAAATGGCCCAACCCACCCCCATACACATGTATATACATACGTCCACACACGCAAATATACATACCTACACAGCTTTCCATGGTTTACCCCAGACGCTTCACATGCCTTGATTCAATCCACTGACAGCACGTCAACCCCGGTATACCACATCGATCCAATTCACTCTATTCCTTGCCCTCCTTTCACCCTCCTGCATGTTCAGGCCCCGATCACACAAAATCATTTTCACTCCATCTTTCCACCTCCAATTTGGTCTCCCTCTTCTCCTCGTTCCCTCCACCTCCGACACATATATCCTCTTGGTCAATCTTTCCTCACTCATTCTCTCCATGTGCCCAAACCATTTCAAAACACCCTCTTCTGCTCTCTCAACCACGCTCTTTTTATTTCCACACATCACTCTTACCCTTACGTTACTTACTCGATCAAACCACCTCACACCACACATTGTCCTCAAACATCTCATTTCCAGCACATCCATCCTCCTGCGCACAACTCTATCCATAGCCCACGCCTCGCAACCATACAACATTGTTGGAACCACTATTCCTTCAAACATACCCATTTTTGCTTTCCGAGATAATGTTCTCGACTTCTACACATTCTTCAAGGCTCCCAGAATTTTCGCCCCCTCCCCCACCCTATGATCCACTTCCGCTTCCATGGTTCCATCCGCTGCCAGATCCACTCCCAGATATCTAAAACACTTTACTTCCTCCAGTTTTTCTCCATTCAAATTTACCTCCCAATTGACTTAACCCTCAAACCCTACTGTACCTAATAACTTTGCTCTTATTCACATTTGCTCTTAACATTCTTCTTTCACACACTTTACCAAACTCAGTCACCAGCTTCTGCAGTTTCTCACATGAATCAGCCACCAGCGCTGTATCATCAGCGAACAACAACTGACTCACTTCCCAAGCTCTCTCATCCCCAACAGACTTCATACTTGCCCCTTTTTCCAAAACTCTTGCATTCACCTCCCTAACAACCCCATCCATAAACAAATTAAACAAGCATGGAGACATCACACATCCCTGCCGTAAACCTACATTCACTGAGAACCAATCACTTTCCTCTCTTCCTACACGTACACATGCCTTACCACCTCGATAAAAACTTTTCACTGCTTCTAACAAATTGCCTCCCACACCATATATTCTTAATACCTTCCACAGAGCATCTCTATCAACTCTATCATATGCCTTCTCCAGATCCATAAATGCTACATACAAATCCATTTGCTTTTCTAAGTATTTCTCACATACATTCTTCAAAGCAAACACCTGATCCAGACATCCTCTACCACTTCTGAAACCACACTGCTCTTCCCCAATCTGATGCTCTGTACATGCCTTCACCCTCTCAATCAATACCCTCCAATATAATTTACCAGGAATACTCAACAAACGTATACCTCTGTAATTTGAGCACTCACTCTTATCCCCTTTGCCTTTGTACAATGGCACCATGCACGCATTCCGCCAATCCTCAGGCACCTCACCATGAGTCATACATACACTGAATAACCTTACCAACCAGTCAGTAATACAGTCACCCCCTTTTTTAATAAATTCCACTGCAATACCATCCAAACCTGCTGCCTTGCCTGCTTTCATCTTCCGCAAAGCTTTTACTACCTCTTCTCTGTTTACCAAATCATTTTCCCTAACCCTCTCACTTTGCACACCACCTCGACCAAAACTCCCTATATCTGCCACTCTATCATCAAACACATTCAACAAACCTTCTAAATACTCACTCCATCTCCTTCTCACATCACCACTACTTGTTATCACCTCCCCATTTGCGCCCTTCACTGAAGTTCCCATTTGCTCCCTTGTCTTACGCACTTTATTTACCTCCTTCCAGAACATCTTTTTATTCTTCCTAAAAAATTAATGATACTCTCTCACCCCAACTCTCATTTGCCCTCTTTTTCACCTCTTGCACCTTTCTCTTGACCTCCTGTCTCTTTCTTTTATACATCTCCCACTCAATTGCATTTTTTCCCTGCAAAAATCGTCCAAATGCCTCTCTCTTCTCTTTCACTAATAATCTTACTTCTTCATCCCACCACTCACTACCCTTTCTAATCAACCCACCTCCCACTCTGCTCATGCCACAAGCATCTTTTGCGCAATCCATCACTGATTCCCTAAATACATCCCATTCCTCCCCCACTCCCCTTACTTCCATTGTTCTCACCTTTTTCCATTCTGTACTCAGTCTCTCCTGGTACTTCCTCACACAAGTCTCCTTCCCAAGCTCACTTACTCTCACCACCCTCTTCACCCCAACATTCACTCTTCTTTTCTGAAAACCCATACAAATCTTCACCTTAGCCTCCACAAGATAATGATCAGACATCCCTCCAGTTGCACCTCTCAGCACATTAACATCCAAAAGTCTCTCTTTCGCGCGCCTGTCAATTAACACGTAATCCAATAACGCTCTCTGGCCATCTCTCCTACTTACATACGTATACTTATGTATATCTCGTTTTTAAACCAGGTATTCCCAATCACCAGTCCTTTTTCAGCACATAAATCTACAAGCTCTTCACCATTTCCATTTACAACATTGAACACCCCATGTATACCAATTATTCCCTCAACTGCCCCATTACTCACCTTTGCATTCAAATCACCCATCACTATAACCCGGTCTCATGCATCAAAACCACTAATACACTCATTCAGCTGCTCCCAAAACACTTGCCTCTCATGATCTTTCTTCTCATGCCCAGGTGCATATGCACCAATAATCACCCATCTCTCTCCATCAACTTCCAGTTTTACCCATATTAATCGAGAATTTACTTTCTTACATTCTATCACATACTCCCACAACTCCTGTTTCATGAGTACTGCTACTCCTTCCCTTGCTCTTGTCCTCTCACTAACCCCTGACTTTACTCCCAAGACATTTCCAAACCATATATATATATATATATATATATATATATATATATATATATATATATATATATATATATATATATATATATATATATATATATATATATATATATATTTATGTATATAAACCTTCAATAGCCAGGATCGAACCCGGACGATCATAGCCTAGCAGTAGCGCTCCCGCCTGTTACGCAGGGGTCCCGGGTTTGATCCTGGCTGTCGGAGGTTTGTATATTCTATGAAGGTGCGCGTTCCTATGCACTTTGTATTCATATACCTCCGCATTGTACAGTTAGGTTCGGTAAAATGCTATATGTTAGCTGTGTGAGCCTGATGGGAAATGACTGGTGTAGACCCCGTTGCTCACCAGCCTCAGACGAAGGGTATTCGAGTACATAGTATTCGAATAGTCATTTCCCTCTTAGAGGCGATCACAGCCTAGCGGTAGCGTATATATATATATATATATATATATATATATATATATATATATATATATATATATATACATATACATATATATATATATATATATATATATATATATATATATATATATTTTTTTTTTTTTTTTTTTTTTTTTTTTTTTATACTTTGTCGCTGTCTCCCGCGTTTGCGAGGTAGCGCAAGGAAACAGACGAAAGAAATGGCCCAACCCCCCCCCCCCCCCATACACATGTACATACACACGTCCACACACGCAAATATACATACCTACACAGCTTTCCATGGTTTACCCCAGACGCTTCACATGCCTTGATTCAATCCACTGACAGCACGTCAACCCCTGTATACCACATGACTCCAATTCACTCTATTCCTTGCCCTCCTTTCACCCTCCTGCATGTTCAGGCCCCGATCACACAAAATCTTTTTCACTCCATCTTTCCACCTCCAATTTGGTCTCCCTCTTCTCCTCGTTCCCTCCACCTCCGACACATATATCCTCTTGGTCAATCTCTCCTCACTCATTCTCTCCATGTGCCCAAACCATTTCAAAACACCCTCTTCTGCTCTCTCAACCACGCTCTTTTTATTTCCACACATCACTCTTACCCTTACGTTACTTACTCGATCAAACCACCTCACACCACACATTGTCCTCAAACATCTCATTTCCAGCACATCCATCCTCCTGCGCACATCTCTATCCATAGCCCACGCCTCGCAACCATACAACATTGTTGGAACCACTATTCCCTCAAACATACCCATTTTCGCTTTCCGAGATAATGTTCTCGACTTCCACACATTTTTCAAGGCTCCCAAAATTTTCGCCCCCTCCCCCACCCTATGATCCACTTCCGCTTCCATGGTTCCATCCGCTGACAGATCCACTCCCAGATATCTAAAACACTTCACTTCCTCCAGTTTTTCTCCATTCAAACTCACCTCCCAATTGACTTGACCCTCACCCCTACTGTACCTAATAACCTTGCTCTTATTCACATTTACTCTCAACTTTCTTCTTCCACACACTTTACCAAACTCAGTCACCAGCTTCTGCAGTTTCTCACATGAATCAGCCACCAGCGCTGTATCATCAGCGAACAACAACTGACTCACTTCCCAAGCTCTCTCATCCCCAACAGACTTCATACTTGCCCCTCTTTCCAGGACTCTTGCATTTACCTCCCTTACAACCCCATCCATAAACAAATTAAACAACCATGGAGACATCACACACCCCTGCCGCAAACCTACATTCACTGAGAACCAATCACTTTCCTCTCTTCCTACACGTACACATGCCTTACATCCTCGATAAAAACTTTTCACTGCTTCTAACAACTTGCCTCCCACACCATATATTCTTAATACCTTCCACAGAGCATCTCTATCAACTCTATCATATGCCTTCTCCAGATCCATAAATGCTACATACAAATATATATATATACATACATACATATATATATATATATATATATATATATATATATATATATATATATGTGTGTGTGTGTGTGTGTGTGTGTGTGTGTTATTCTGGGGAAAACTATTTAACGTGAAAGACTGGTCGCGTGACGCCCACATAAAGAGAATTTCTCTGCCTGTTCCACAGGGGGAGATAAAAGTGAAAAATACATATGGATTTCCAGTGGCCTGATATTTTTTTTTATATGTATAAAACTCTTGTAGCCGAATAGAATCTGGATTTCTCCCATTTTTTACAGTTAACTCTGGTGAACGTCAAACAGCTGTAAGTTCTGAGTGAAGATCAGAGTTTGGAGATGATTTTAGTGTTCTCTTGAGACAAGGAATGATCTTAGATTCGTTGTAGTACACAACGCGTGTTTCAATGCATGTTCTCATAAGACAAGGAACTATTTTAGATTCGTTGTAGTATACAACCCGAGCTTCAGCGTGTTTCTGGTGGGGTCGGTAAGGCAATTTTACGACAAAGACAAAATACACTCGTGACTGACGAATTCTAAAGAGACAATGACAGCGTAAATACTTCTTTAAATTTTGAACAGACGAGTCTATAGTTAAGTGAAACCCGAAAGATAATGCTGAAGTTAAGGATATAACTTTCGATAGGTCATGGACAAATATTCCTGCCGAAGTTTGCGTCGTCATGAGAAAATAGTGTTGACAAAGCGCTGTGTTATGGGGTCTTGATGTATACAATATAGTCTCCAGAATGACAGGTAACACAACCACAGACTGTAATGTTAGACAGGAATTGAAATACATACTGTTACAGCTATCCTGCCATTTTGCTGATGAGCTGTATTGTGTATTTCATGTGTTGCACTATACGAAGAGCAAAATATCTGAACCTGTGCGACTAAGAAGCTCTCCATCATACAGACGACAAGGAAACACAACACTTCCTCTTTCATACCCAAAACGAATTCCACTTCGTAGAGGTGTAAACTGAAGCAAGTGATCATGACGTTCTTTCGGCCTGCATGACTATTGAGGGATGTACTTTAGCTGTGCATGATGATTGGGGGGTCGTAACCGGCAAATGTAAATTTGAACGCGACCCAACAAGACTAACGGTCGTCTGATGTGAAGTTACGTCACCGGTCGCCAGTGGCGTTGCGTCTGTTGGTTCAGTGTATATGGCATTACCAGGCACAGGCCAATAGGCCTGTGCCTGGTAATGCCCGTAATATCCATTGCTCATATACAAACTAGTAATATGAAACGTAATCACTTCACAGATTTCGCCACATAACCACACGAAACATGATCCACCTATCACATACATAGTTAAGTCATTACCTCACTTACCTTCCACAGCCGCCATATGACCCGTGATTAGATAAGATAATATTCCATTAATGAAATTCATGAGTAATAATCAGGGTACTTCCCTTCCACCGTCGTCGTCCACCACCAGGTGCGCAGAGAGCGGCGTAAACCATCCGTCTTGAGTGACGAGATTTTCGGAAAGTTTTATACTTTTTCCAAAGTGTTCGAAGAGTCACATTATGTCCAGGTAATGAGTCTGATTTCTGATGGCTGTATTTGTATGTAAGTCATATACCATCACTATACGTTAGCCACAATGTTATCACTATTCACTCGTCACTATACTGCTCAACACACTTCCACCGTACTGGTCACTATTCCAACTTACTACGTAATTTTCAATGTTCCCATCATATTGTTTATCATTCATTATATATATATATATATATATATATATATATATATATATATATATATATATATATATATATATATATTTTTTTTTTTTTTTTTTTTCACACTATTCGCCATTTCCCGCATTAGCGAGGTAGCATTAAGAACAGAGGACTGGGCCTTTGAGGGAATAACCTCACCTGACCCCCTTCTCTGTCCCTTCTTTTGGAAAATTAAAAAAAAAAATTAATATTATTATATCGAATATATATATATATATATATATATATATATATATATATATATATATATATATATATATATATATATATATATATATATATATTTTTTTTTTTTTTATTTTTTCTTCTTTTTTTGCTTTGTCGCTGTCTCCCGCGTTTGCGAGGTAGCGCAAGGAAACAGACGGAAGAAATGGCCCAACCCACCCCCATACACATGTATATACATACGTCCACACACGCAAATATACATACCTACACAGCTTTCCATGGTTTACCCCAGACGCTTCACATGCCTGATTCAATCCACTGACAGCACGTCAACCCCGGTATACCACATCGATCCAGTTCACTCTATTCCTTGCCCTCCTTTCACCCTCCTGCATGTTCAGGCCCCGATCACACAAAATCTTTTTCACTCCATCTTTCCACCTCCAATTTGGTCTCCCTCTTCTCCTCGTTCCCTCCACCTCCGACATATATCCTCTTGGTCAATCTTTCCTCACTCATTCTCTCCATGTGCCCAAACCATTTCAAAACACCCGTCTTCTGCTCTCTCAACCACGCTCTTTTTATTTCCACAAATCTCTCTTACCCTTACGTTACTTACTCGATCAAACCACCTCACACCACACATTGTCCTCAAACATCTCATTTCCAGCACATCCATCCTCCTGCGCACAACTCTACCCATAGCCCACGCCTCGCAACCATACAACATTGTTGGAACCACTATTCCTTCAAACATAGCCATTTTTGCTTTCCGAGATAATGTTCTCGACTTCCACACATTCTTCAAGGCTCCCAGAATTTTCGCCCCCTCCCCCACCCTATGATCCACTTCCGCTTCCATGGTTCCATCCGCTGCCAGATCCACTCCCAGATATCTAAAACACTTCACTTCCTCCAGTTTTTCTCCATTCAAACTCACCTCCCAATTGACTTGACCCTCAACCCTACTGTACCTAATAACCTTGCTCTTATTCACATTTACTCTTAACTTTCTTCTTTCACACACTTTACCAAACTCAGTCACCAGCTTCTGCAGTTTCTCACCTGAATCAGCCACCAGCGCTGTATCATCAGCGAACAACAACAACCAGTATTTCCACCATATCGGATAGCTTTGTAGTTGATGAGATCTGTGAGCAGTTCCCACCTTCTTGCCAACATGATGAATCTTGTGATACGCATGTTGCCACACCTGAACGATTCCAGCCTCAGTTTGAATGGTCGCTTGTGTTTGCCAGGCGGCGTCGTGGCTGCGTCTCTTCGCTGTGTATCGGCTTGCTGCTGTGTTCCTTCCATATGTCTTCCCCATGATGATGCGATCGTTGCGCTGGGGTGCAACTGGGAACTTGTCGTGTTTCGTTTCCCTTGTGGTAAGAAACGAATTTAGTTCGTCACACGTTCAATTGCGATCTCATCCATCATATATACATACATATACCTATATAGTACACATGTACATATTCATACTTGCTAGCCTTTATAAGGGGATTGTGTATTTCATTGTATTAGGGTGTGGCTGACCGACGGAGGACAGAGTTACATCAGACTGAGGCAATGTATCCAGTGGGGTTCCTCAAATGGTCAGTCTTGGGATATGGGAATAACCAGCGACTTCAGTAAATATGACGATGATACAAAAATCGGGGCTGTAATTGACTCGAGTGAAAACTTAATGAATTTGCAGAGGGACTTGAATAGATTATCAGAATGGGCGGGCACATGGGAAATGGAGTTCAACATAGATAAATGCAGACCACTGAATGTGGGTAAAGACAGAAACACTAATTACAAACTGGACAATATTACTATTGGTAAAGCAGAATGCAAAAGAGATTTAGGGGTACTGGTGAGCAAGGATCTTAAGCTGAGGCAACAGTGTACTGAAGTGTGTAATAAGGCTGATAGGATGTTAGGGTTCATTGATAGGATTATGAGGTACTGTTTTGAGCTCCATACTATGCAGTTGATATACATTGTTTAGGGAGAGTACAAAGGCGTATGACAATAGTAATCCCTTGAATTAGAATCCTCACTTATGAAGAAAGGTTAAAAAGACTGAATCTATATTTACTTATGAGGAGGAGGGCAAGAGGGGATATGATTGAAGTTTAATATTAGATAGGTGAAGGCGCATTGATAAAGGTAACATGAATAAAGTTCTTAGAATGGCGCCACCGGATAGGACAAGAAATAATGGATATGAGCAAGAAAAAATGTAGATGCATGTCTAGTGTGGGTAGATATTGGTTCGGAAATAGGGTAGTAGATTTATGGAACAAGCTGCCAAGTACAGTAGTGGAAGGTAGGTCTTTAGGTCGCTTTAAATGAAGGTTGAATGGGTTTATGGGTTCAGGAGGCTGGTTGTAGGGTGGACAGACACTGACAGGACCTGACACTTACAATAGGCCTCTTGCAGTGTTCTCACTTCTAATGTTCTTATACTGTTCAGCGATGCTCGTATGTCACAATAGTTCAGCAATATTCGTCATCAAGGCTTAAATATTACTAGATTTTTCAACCTTCGCCCTGACTCTATTACAACGTCGATCCCCCATTTCAAATCAGGAATCCTCACTCACTGGTGAATGACATGTGAACTCAGCCATCGAGGGAAGGTAGTGACCGTGATGGATACGAGGCAGCTGCTCTTTCCCAGGGACAAACCATACTAACCTGACCCCATGACCCCCCCCCCCCCAACACACACACACACACACACACACACACACACACACACACACACACACACACACACCAACTCTCACAGGAATGGAGGTTATCATCAACATTTCAAATCAATTTCCCGTAACCCCAGGCAGATCAATTCACAAACACTGGTTATCCCACGGATTTTACGACCTCCCCACAAAAGAATATATCATGTAATACGTGAAGGATCTCTGATGTGATTCACTGATTTACTTTTTTTCCCCAAATAATAACGTTACAAGGAATTGAGTAACACTCTCAGGGCGAAGGATTCAAGTGGCACCCATAACAGAAATCCGAGTTCATAACACGATCGCAAGTGTCAACGCACTCCGACACCAGTATAGAATAACGTATCCCGCCCGGACCAGGTACAGTGAACTGTATGTAACCTTCTACCTCTTACCTCGAGCAAGGTTAGGTGACAACTGAGGAGCTTGTTGGGGTACTCGTAAACCGGGCGGGACACAACGATAGTGTGCAAGCAGCAGTACGACACACTGTGGGCCAGTGAACACAGGGCGCCTCAATTTCTCTCGTGATTTCAGGGGTAACTGAATTGATCAATACATGGTAGTCACATCTCTTATCAATTACCACAGCACAGGAAGGCTTTTAATACTCTTGATAAGGTTACTGTACCCAGCTACCAGATTATGGTGATCACGTAGTTCAAAAGTCTGGAGACTTTAAGGGCGCAAAACACAAGCAAATGAGTGTGCATTTCGCTCGTGTGTGAATGACTATCTCAACACTATCACGGACATGCCCAACCACACTGGAATAGATAAACATAACACACACACACACACACACACACACACACACACACACACTGACCTCAGTGGTGTAGTGGTTAGCGTTACTGATCGTAGCCAGCACAGGCACACCGTGGGCCGGGGTACCACATAGATTCAAATTCTGGGTGTATGGTGGTTGCCCCAAACCTAACCACGGTTTTCGTCCTTCCCTAGGGGCAAATGGGTTGGGATATAGTTGCATGTACACATATAGAAGATATATATACAAGGTTAAGAGACGGGGCAACACTGGAGTAAAACTCTCTCCTCCGTAACACATAAACAGTCATTAACCATTGATTAGGGAGGTACTGCCGACCTTAGCAGGACCCTTCGCGACGGCGGTGAAGCGATCCAGGACAACAGTGGTTGTTAAGTTCCCATGTTACCCAGGTTGCTGCGTTTTCTTTCTTACATACACGATGGTTGGTATCACTTAAGCACTCGACAATTCCATGTTCCCTACACCAAGCTTTCCTGCGGTGAACGCTACGTGCTAGCCCTGCCTAATGTTTGAAATCTTGGCAAAGATAGAGTTCAAGGATGGGTCTCCACGAGTATAGAACTCTTCCCCAAACTATGTGAATAGAGAAATACGCACACACACATACACACACCCACATACATACGAGCTTCCGTGGTATGGTAGTTAGCGACGCTGATACACGTACGGACCCGCCTGTGTTCGGGTCCGGGGCGGAGTAGGCGGCCAAAAGCCAATGCAATTATTCTTTCGCCTTTTAGGTTGTTCAATAAATGGTACCTGTCTCAGTCTGGGGTGTGTGTGTGTGTGTGTGTGTGTGTGTGTGTGTGTGTGGACTTATGGTACATATGTACAAGGTTAAGAGATGGGGCAACACGAGTGTAAAGGCCTGTCTACACGAGTGGGCCTGATCGGCGGGCTTGCCCGTTAACGGGCATATTTGACGGGCAAACGATCAAATTGCCCGAAAGCCCGTCGAGCGAAATCACTGAGCTGGTGCCCGGTAGCTGGAGTTTCTACCCTGCCAGACGCAAGACAATATCGTGAACCCACAGCGGGCCTTCATCCCACATCCCACGGCATAGTAGCACAGTGAACATTTAACGATGGCAGCCCAGGATAACTCTAGTGAGCCACCAACAATTTTTTGGTCTAAAGCACTTACTAGTACTTTGATTGACCTTTATCGTAAGAATCCATGTTTATGGAATGTGAAGCTGAAATGCTATAAGAACAGAGACAAACGCATAACAGCAGTGAAGGCTATTGCTGCCGAGATGAGAGAGCATGGTACTTACGTTACGACGGATGACATAAAAAAGGAAATCGACACGCTGCGTAACCAATTTCGGCGTGAATGCAAGAAAGTAAAGCATTCACAGAAGTCAGGAGCTGGGAGTGAGGATATCTATGTACCTAAATTGTGGTGCTTCTATGACCTGATTTTCCTCCATGACAGTGATAATCCAAGACCTTCATTGTCAAACTTGGACACAAGCCAAAACACTGGGAATGGTGAGGATAAGTCTTAAGTAGTCAGCCTTCAGCACCTCGTATATGGCCCTACATGTTTCTGGTATTATGCGGGACAAGCTTTGCTTTGATATGCGTGTACTGTACTGCAACTCCGAATAAGTGGACCCACTTGCTAAAAATCGCAGAGTTGCTTCCAGACGAGCTTCTGCTGTAATGCTGTTTCTCATAACTGTGTCTTTCTTTACTATGTATGGTTCCCCCTTTGATAACAAGATGTAAAAAGTGCTTACACTCATCCTCAGGTAAATTCTGAAGTCGTGTTCCTCACTACTTTGTAGTTCATGAAGTATTGTTGCAGTGCTTCCAAACATACTTCTTTTCTTTAACCAATCTTTACACCATATCCTTTTCTTCTTTTTCTTCTTGAGACAAAGCTATTATCATAGAGCACAAAATCTTTTTCTTGACAATGCTACTACTGACATATATACTACTGACAATCCCCCCCCCCCCCCCACACACGTCCGAAAGACGAAAAGTTCTTTTAAATCTGGATGTGCCAACTCAGACAGTACGTCTTAAAACCGAATAACGGTATAACGGTGACATGATCTCCAGACACGTAGGGATGCATTTACGAGGCGGTTACTCAGCCCAGAATTAGTAAGCGCTGCAGAATGTGACCACTGTTTCTTCTCCTTTCATTTTTCTTTTACCTATTGATCTTGTGGATGACACAGAATACTAATATACAAGGAGCAATATGTGTTTTCAACGTAAGGTATGAAAGAAAGGAAAAGAACATTTAGCCTGTATCGCTGACTTTGTTTACAGTGAATTATCTAACTAACTTCCTTAACACTGAAGCAATTGAGGACGTCGAACTCGTGTCCCCTGGGCTATGCAGACTCGTGAACTTCCTACATGGAACTAGTTCCACCCAGAGGACTCCATCTGTATTCACTCTATTTACTAAAGCTTGTCAAGTACTGTAAAGTCCCACCCACATCATTGCATGTGGGCTGGTAAACAGCTTCTCTACTGTAGTCTGTCCAGGAGACGAACTTATGGGCCCAGGGTGGCCTAAGTCTTCAGACTTTCACATGCCATCCCGTTGAGAATAAGGACGGCAGGTCACCTCAGACATCTGCCTGGAGGCTCTTCTTGGCTCACTGAGGCCCTTGGGGACATGACAGAGAAGTTTTGTGATGAAAGCTGGTACGCCCTTGTTGCCAAGTATGTGCTACACATAGAGAAACGAATATATGAAATTTCTCCGAGTTCTCCATAGCTTAATTTCCATTTTCCTGTATTTTTCCCATACTTTCTCTTATGGTGGATTGCTCACAAAAGAGATGTTTTGCTTGTCTTACATACAAGTGGCCACAAAATTCGTGAACACGAAACTAAATACCTCACAAAAAGCCAGGATATATACTGGTACGAATGTCTGCATTAAGGGAAATGGGAAACCGATAAATTTGCCCACTGAGTTTTGTGAGCGCGGTCATCTCTCTCCCTCTCTCTCATCCCAGATCTTAAATTCCAGAATCCTTGTAGTGCCTTTGACAGCAGGTGGCACGACTCGAGCGACGTTTTTCTCGGGAAAATTTACCTAATAAGGCGGGATGAGCTATATACGCAGAATGTTTGTCAAACCCACATCTGTTCACCGGTGGAGCCTGAACTTTTGTTATAAAGCAGAGCTCTGATGAAGTTTTCCTTTCACAATTTGGAAATATCTCTACATCCGCTGCATCTTGACAAATAGAAAAAATAATTATTCGTATGTATTATGTATCATTATTCACTTACTTAATTGGTATCTGATTATCACTGTAACTACAGATACAGTGTAGATAACTGATATTGTCATTGCTCAGTTGATAAGGGTGTTTGTGATTATTTGAAATCGTGTATAATCACACACACACACACACACACACACACACACGTGTATATATATTTTTTTTTTTTTTTTTTATACTCTGTCGCTGTCTCCCACGTTTGCGAGGTAGCGCAAGGAAACAGACGAAAGAAATGGCCCAACCCCCCCCCCATACACATGTACATACACACGTCCACACACGCAAATATACATACCTACACAGCTTTCCATGGTTTACCCCAGACGCTTCACATGCCCTGATTCAATCCACTGACAGCACGTCAACCCCGGTATACCACATCGATCCAATTCACTCTATTCCTTGCCCTCCTTTCACCCTCCTGCATGTTCAGGCCCCGATCACACAAAATCTTTTTCACTCCATCTTTCCACCTCCTATTTGGTCTCCCACTTCTCCTCGTTCCCTCCACCTCCGACACATATATCCTCTTGGTCAATCTTTCCTCACTCATTCTCTCCATGTGCCCAAACCATTTCAAAACACCCTCTTCTGCTCTCTCAACCACGCTCTTTTTATTTCCACACATCTCTCTTACCCTTACGTTACTTACTCGATCAAACCACCTCACACCATACATTGTCCTCAAACATCTCATTTCCAGCACATCCATCCTCCTGCGCATAACTCTATCCATAGCCCACGCCTCGCAACCATACAACATTGTTGGAACCACTATTCCTTCAAACATACCCATTTTTGCTTTCCGAGATAATGTTCTCGACTTCCACACATTCTTCAAGGCTCCCAGAATTTTCGCCCCTCCCCCACCCTATGATCCACTTCCGCTTCCATGGTTCCATCCGCTGCCAGATCCACTCCCAGATATCTAAAACACTTTACTTCCTCCAGTTTTCTCCATTCAAACTTAGCTCTCAATTGACTTGACCCTCAACCCTACTGTACCTAATAACCTTGCTCTTATTCACATTTACTCTTAACTTTCTTCTTTCACACACTTTACCAAACTCAGTCACCAGCTTCTGCAGTTTCTGACATGAATCAGCCACCAGCGCTGTATCATCAGCGAACAACAACTGACTCACTTCCCAAGCTCTCTCATCCCCAACAGACTTCATACTTGCCCCTCTTTCCAAAACTCTTGCATTCACCTCCCTAACAACCCCATCCATAAATCCATAAACAAATTAAACAACCATGGAGACATCACACACCCCTGCCGCAAACCTACATTCACTGAGAACCAATCACTTTCCTCTCTTCCTACACGTACACATGCCTTACATCCTCGATAAAAACTTTTCACTGCTTCTATATATATATATATATATATATATATATATATATATATGTGTGTGTGTGTGTGTGTGTGTGTGTGTGTGTATTTATTCACTTATTATACTTTGTCGCTGTCTCCCGCGTTAGTGAAAGGAAACAGACGAAAGAATGACCCAACCCACCCACATACACATATATATACCTACACGTCCACACACGCACATATACATACTTATACATCTCAACGTATACATATATATACAAACACAGACATATACATATATACACATGCATATAATTCATATTTTCTGCCCTTATTCATTCTCGTCGACACCTCGCCACACATGGAATGACAACCCCCTCCCCCCGCATGTGCACGAGGTAACGCTAGGAAAAGACAACAAAGGCCACATTCGTTCACAGTCAGTCTCTAGCTCTCATGTATAATGCACCGAAACCACAGCTCCCCTTCCACATCCAGTCACTATAAAACTTTCATTGGCTATCCCCAGACGCTTCACATGCCCTTGTTCAATCTACTGATGGCACGTCGACCCTGGTATACCACATCGTTCAAATTCACTCTATTCCTTGCACGCCTTTCACCCTCCTGCATGCTCAGGCCCCGATCACTCAGAATCTTTTTCACTCCATCTTTCCACCTCCAATTTGGTCTCCCACTTCTCCTCGTTCCCTCCACCTCTGACACATATATCCTCTTTGTCAATCTTTCCTCACTCTTTCTCTCCATGTGACCAAACCATTTCAAAGCACCCTCTTCTGCTCTCTCAGTCACACTCTTTAGTACCGCACATCTCCCTGGGGATAGGGGAGAAAGAATACTTCCCACTCATTCCTCTCGTACCGTAGAAGGCGACTAAAGGGGACGGAGCAGGGGGGGGGGGCTAGAAACCCTCCCCTCCTTGTATTTTAACTTTCTAAAAGGGGAAACAGAAGAAGGAGTCACGGGGGGAGTGCTCATCCTCCTCGAAGGCTCAGATTGGGGTGTCTAAATTGTGTGAGGATGTAACCAAGATGAGAAAAATGGAGAGGTAGGTAGTATGTTTAAGGAAAGGAACCTGGATGTTTTGGCTCTGAGTGAAACGAAGCTCAACGGGAAAGGGGAAAAGTAGTTTGGGAATGTCTTGGTAGTAAAGTCAGGGGTTAGTGAGAGGACAAGAGCGATGGAAGGAGTAGCACTACTCCTGAAACAGGAGTGGTGGGAGTATGTGATAGAGTGTAAGAAAGTAAACTCTAGATTAATACGGGTAAAACTGAAAGTGGATTGAGAGAGATGGGAGATTATTGGTGCGTATGCACCTGGGCATGAGAAGAAAGATCATGCGAGGCAAGTGTTCTGGGAGCAACTGAGTGAGTGTGTAAATAGTTTTGATGCACGAGACCGGGTTATAGTGATGAGTGATTTGAATGCAAAGGTGAGTAATGTGGCAGTTGAGGGAATAATTGGTGTACATGGGGTGTTCATTGTTGTAAATGGAAATGGTGAAGAGCTTGTAGATTTGTGTGCTGAAAAAGAACTGGTGATTGGGAATTCCTGGTATAAAAAGAGAGATATACGTAAGTATACGTATGCAAGTAGGAGAGATGGACAGAGAGCGATATTGGATTACGTGTTAATTGATAGTCGCGCGAAAGAGAGACTTTTGGATGCTAATGTGCTGAGAGGTGCAACTGGAGGGATGTCTGATCATTATCTTGTGGAGGCAAAGGTGAAGATTTGTAGAGGTTTCCAGAAAAGAAGAGAGAATGTTGGGGTGAAGAGAGTGGTGAGAGTAAGTGAGCTTGGGAATGAGACTTGTGTGAGGAAGTACCAGGAGAGACTGAGCACAAAACGGAAAAAGGTGAGAACAAAGGACGTAAGGGGAGTAGAGGAGGAATGGGATGTATTTAGGGAAGCAGTGATGGCTTGCACAAAAGATGCTTGTGGCATGAGAGGCGTGGGAGGTGAGTAGATTAGAAACGGTAGTGAGTGGTAAGATGAAGAAGTAAGATTATTAGTGAAAGAGAAGAGAGAGGCATTTGGACGATTATTTGCAGGGAAATAATGCAAATGAGTGGGAGATGTATAAAAGAAAGAGGCAGGAGGTCAAGAGAAATGTGCAAGAGGTGAAAAAGAGGGCAAATGAGAGTTGGGGTGAGAGAATATCATTAAATTTTAGGGAGAATAAAAGGATGTTTTGGAAGGAGGTAAGTAAAGTGCGTAAGAAAATCGAACAAATGGGAACATCAGTGAAGGGGGCTAATGGGGAGGTGATAAAAAGTAGTGGTGATGTGAGGAGGAGATGAAGTGAGTATTTTGAAGGTTTGTTGAATGTGTTTGATGATAGAGTGGCAGATATAGGGCGTTTTGGTCGAGATGGTGCGCGAAGTGTGAGAGATAGGGAGAATGATTTGGTAAACAGGGAAGAGGTAGTAAAAGCTTTGCAGAAGATGAAAACCGGCAAGGCAGCGGATTTGGATGATATTGCAGTGGAATTTATTAAAAAAAGGGGGTGACTGTATTGTTGACTGGTTGGTAAGGTTATTTAATGTATGTATGACTCATGGTGAGGTGTCTGAGGCTTGGCGGAATGCTTGCATAGTGCCATTGTACAAAGGCAAAGGGGATAAAAGTCAGTGCTCAAATTACAGAGGTATGAGTTTGTTGAGTATTCCTGGGAAATTACATGGTAGGGTATTGATTGAGAGCGGTGAAGGCATATACAGAGCATCAGATTGGGGAAGAGCAGTGTGGTTTCAGAAGTGATATAGGATGTGTGGATCAGGTGTTTTCTTTGAAGAATGTATATGAGTAATACTTAGAAAAGCAAATGGATTTGTATGTAGCATTTATGGATCTGGAGTAGGCATATGATAGAGTTGATAGAGATGCTCTGTGGAAGGTATTAAGAATATATAGTGTGGGAGGCAAGTTGTTAGAAGCATTGAAAAGCTTTTATCGAGGATGTAAGGAATGTGTATCTGTAGGAAGAGAGGAAAGTGATTGGTTCTCAGTGAATGTTGGTTTGCGGCAGGGGTGTGTGATGTCTCCATGGTTGTTTAATTTGTTTATGGATGGGGTTGTTAGGGAGGTAAATGCAAGATTTTTGGAAAGCGGGTCAAGTTTGCAGTCTGTTGTGGATGAAAAAGCTTAGGGAGTGAGTCAGTTGTTGTTCGCTGATGATACAGCGCTGGTGGCTGATTCGGGTGAGAAACTGCAGAAGCTGGTGACTGAGTTTGGTAAAGTGTGCAAAAAAAGAAAGCTGAGAGTCAATGTGCATAAGAGCAAGGTTATTAGGTACAGTAGGGTTGAGGGTCAAGTCAGTTGGGAGGTAAGTTTGAATGGAGAAAAACTAGAGGAAGTGAAGGGTTTTAGATATCTGGGAGTGGATTTGGCAGCGGATGGAACCATATAAGCGGAAGTGAATCATAGGGCGGGGGAGGGGGCGAAAGTTCTAGGAGCGTTGAAAAACGTGTGGAAGTCGAGAACGTTATCTTGGTAAGCAAATATGGGTATGTTTAAAGGAATAGTGATTCCAACAATGTTATATGGTTGCGAGGCGTGGGCTACAGATAGAGTTGTGCGCAGGAGGGTGGATGTGCTGGAAATGAGATGTTTGAGGACAATATGTGGTGTGAGGTGGTTTGATCGAATAAGTAATGAAAGGGTAAGAGAGATGTGTGGTAATATAAAGAGTGTGGTTGAGAGAGCAGAAGAGGGTGTTTTGAAATGGTTTGGTCACATGGAGAGATTGAGTGAGGAAAGATTGACAAAGAGGATATATGTGTCAGAGGTGGAGAGAACGAGAAGTGGGAGACCAAATTGGAGGTGGAAAGATTGAGTGAAAAAGATTTTGAGTGATCGGGGCCTGAACATCCAGGAGGGTGAAAGGCGTGCAAGGAATGTGTGAATTGGAACGATGCGGTGTACCGGGGTCGACATGCTATCAATGGATTAAACCAGGGCATGTGAAGCGTCTGGAGTAAACCATGGAAAGTTTTGTGCGGTCTGGATGTAGAAAGGGGGCTGTGATTTCGGTGCATCATACATGAAAGCTAGAGACTGAGTGTGAACGAATGAGGCCTTTGTTGTCTTTTCCTAGCGCTAACTCTCGCACATGCGGGATGGGGGGGGGGGGTGTCATTTCATGTATGGCGGGGTGGCGACGGGAATGAATAAGGGCAGACAGTATGAATTATGTACTTGTGTATATATCTGAGTGTGTATATATATATATATGTATACGTTGAGATGTGTAGGTATGCATATGTGCGTGTGTGGACGTGGATGTATATACATGTGTATGTGGGTGGTTTGGGCCATTCTTTCGTCTGTTTCCTTGCGCTACCTCACTAACGTGGGACACAGCGACAAAGTATAACAATAAAAAGATAACATCTTTATTATCATTTCATTACTTACTGGATCAAACCACCTCACACCACATATTGTCCTCAAACATCTCATTTCCCGCACATCCACCCTCCTCCGCACAACTCTATCTATAGCCCACGCCTCGCAACCATATAACATTGTTGGAATCACTATTCCTTCAAACTTACCCATTTTTGCTTTCCAAGATAACATTCTCGACTTTCACACATTTTTCAACTCTCCTAGAACTTTCGCCCCTCCCCCACCCTATGATTCACTTCCGCTTCCATGGTTCTATCCGCTGCCAAATCCACTCCCAGATATCTAAAACACTTCATTTCCTCCAGTTTTTCTCCATTCAAACCTACCTCCCAATTGACTTGTCCCTCAACCCTACTATACCTAATAACTTTGCTCTTATTCACATTTACTCTCAGCTTTCTTTTTTTGCACACTTTACCAAACTCAGTCACCAGCTTCGGCAGTTTCTCATCCGAATCAGCCACCAGTGCTGTATCTTCAGCGAACAATAACCGACTCACTTCCCAAGATCTCTCATCCACAACAGACTGCAAACTTACCCCTCTTTCCAAAAATCTTGCATTTACTTCCCTAACAACCCCATCCATAAACAAATTAAACAACCATGGAGACATCACACACCCCTGCCGCAAACCAACATTCACTGAGAACCAATCACTTTCCTCTCTTCCCACTCGTACACTTCTAACAACTTGCCTCCCACACCATATATTCTTAATACCTTCCACAGAGCATCTCTATCAACTCTATCATATGCCTTCTCCAGATACTTAGCTGCTACATACAAATCCATTTGCTTTTTTAAGTATTTCTCATATACATTCTTCTAAGCAAACACCTGATCCACATATCCTCTAACACTTCTGAAACCACACTGCTCTTCCCCAATCTGATGCTCTGTACATGCCTTCACCCTCTCAATCAGTACCCTCCCATATAATTTCCTAGGAATACTCAACAAACTCATACCTCTGTAATTTGAGCACTGACTTTTATCCCTTTTGCCTTTGTACAATGGCACTATGCAAGCATTCCGCCAATCCTCAGGCATCTTACCATGAGTCATACACTCATTAAATTACCTTACCAATCAGTCAACCATACAGTCACCCACTTTTTTAATAAATTCCACTGCAATACCATCCAAACTCGCTGCCTTGGCGGCTTTCATCTTCCTCAAAGCTTTTACTACCTCTTCTCTGTTTACCAGATCATTCTCCCTAACCCTCTCACTTTGCACATCAGCTCGACCAAAACACCCTATATCCGCCACACTATCATCAAACACATTCAACAAACCTTCAAATTACTCACTCCATCTCATTCTCACATCACCACTACTTGTTATCACCTCTCTTCATTGATGTTCCCATTTGTTCCCTTGTCTTACGCACTTTATTTACCTACTTCTAAAACATCTTTTTATTCTCCCAAAAATTTAATGATACTCTCTCACCCCAACTCTAATTTGCCCTCTTTTTCACCTCTTGTACATTTCTCTTGACCTCCCGCCTCTTTCTTTTCTACATCTCCCATTCATTTGCATTATTTCCCTGCAAAAATCGTCCAAATGCCTCTCTCTTCTCTTTCACCAATAATCTTACTTCTTCATCCCACCACTCACTACCCTTTCTAATATGCCCACCTCCCACGCTTCTCATGCCACAAGCATCTTTTGCACAACTCATCACTGCTTCCCTAAATACATCCCATTCCTCCCCCACTCCCCTTACGTCCTTCGTTCTCACCTTTTTCCCTTCTGTGCTCAATCTCTCCTGGTACTTCCTTACACAAATCTCCTTCCCAAGCTCATTTAATCTCACCACTCTCTTAACCCTAACATTCTCGCTTCTTTTCTGAAAACCTCTACATATCTTCACTTTCGTATATATTGCAGTGGAATTTATTAAAAAAAGGGGGTGACTGTATTGTTGACCGGTTGGTAAGGTTATTTAATGTATGTATGACTCATGGTGAGGTGCCTGAGGATTGGCGGAATCCGTGCATAGTGCCATTATACAAAGGCAAAGGGGATAAGAGTGAGTGCTCAAATTACAGAGGTATAAGTTTGTTGAGTATTCCTGGTAAATTATATGGGAGGATATTGATTGAGAGGGTGAAGGCATGTACAGAGCATCAGATTGGGGAAGAGCAGTGTGGTTTCAGAAGTGGTAGAGGATGTGTGGATCAGGTGTTTTCTTTGAAGAATGTATGTGAGAAATACTTAGAAAAGCAAATGGATTTGTATGTAGCATTTATGGATCTGGAGAAGGCATATGATAGAGTTGATAGAGATGCTCTGTGGAAGGTATTAAGAATATATGGTGTGGGAGGCAAGTTGTTAGAAGCAGTGAAAAGTTTTCATCGAGGATGTAAGGCATGTGTACGTGTAGGAAGAGAGGAAAGTGATTGGTTCTCAGTGAATGTAGGTTTGCGGCAGGGGTGTGTGATGTCTCCATGGTTGTTTAATTTGTTTATGGATGGGGTTGTTAGGGAGGTGAATGCTAGAGTTTTGGAAAGAGGGGCAAGTATGAAGTCTGTTGGGGATGAGAGAGCTTGGGAAGTGAGTCAGTTGTTGTTCGTTGATGATACAGCGCTGGTGGCTGATTCATGTGAGAAACTGCAGAAGCTGGTGACTGAGTTTGGTAAAATGTGTGAAAGAAGAAAGTTAAGAGTAAATGTGAATAAAAGCAAGGTTATTAGGTACAGTAGGGTTGAGGGTCAAGTCAATTGGGAGGTGAGTTTGAATGGAGAAAAACTGGAGGAAGTGAAGTGTTTTAGATATCTGGGAGTGGATCTGGCAGCGGATGGAACCATGGAAGCGGAAGTGGATCATAGGGTGGGGGAGGGGCGAAAATTCTGGGAGCCTTGAAGAATGTGTGGAAGTCGAGAACATTATCTCGGAAAGCAAAAATGGGTATGTTTGAAGGAATAGTGGTTCCAACAATGTTGTATGGTTGCGAGACGTGGGCTATGGATAGAGTTGTGCGCAGGAGGATGGATGTGCTGGAAATGAGATGTTTGAGGACAATATGTGGTGTGAGGTGGTTTGATCGAGTAAGTAACGTAAGGGTAAGAGAGATGTGTGGAAATAAAAAGAGCGTGGTTGAGAGAGCAGAAGAGGGTGTTTTGAAATGGTTCGGGCACATGGAGAGAATGAGTGAGGAAAGATTGACCAAGAGAATATATGTGTCGGAGGTGGAGGGAACGAGGAGAAGAGGGAGACCAAATTGGAGGTGGAAAGATGGAGTGAAAAGGATTTTGTGTGATCGGGGCCTGAACATGCAGGAGGGTGAAAGGAGGGCAAGAAATAGAGCGAATTGGAGTGATGTGGTATACCGGGGTTGACGTGCTGTCAGTGGATTGAATCAAGGCATGTGAAGCGTCCGGGGTAAACCATGGAAAGCTGTGTAGGTATGTATATTTGCGTGTGTGGACGTGTGTATGTACATGTGTATGGGGGGGGGGGGCCATTTCTTTCGTCTGTTTCCTTGCGCTACCTCGCAAACGCGGGAGACAGCGACAAAAAAAAAAAAAAAAATATATATATATTGTATGGTGGCTTTTAAAAAAGACTTTAAGAAATAAAATTATCAAAATTGAAATTGATCTTTATGATTAATATAGGGAGCATAATTGCATATCATCGATCTGTTTTAACTAGTTTGTTGAGAACACTTCCAAGACACTACTAATTTTAAGTCGTGAAGAACGACCCTCGTCAGTTGTCGTCAACCACTCACCCGTAACCACACATAGTGTGCCTTTTATGTCAAAATTTCAGTCCTGTTCTCTGATCATATGAATGAGGTTATGACAGGTTATATATGTTTTGTACGCTGAATGATAGGGATCATATTTCACCTGTATATATTCCGTATGACGAGTCAATGACTTATTAATAAATATTTCGTGCATCACCGAAAAGGAGTAGGTTCCTTAAATACACGAAAATGTGACGATACTTTATCTACTAGTTCTCTCAATAATCAGTGACATAAAAGAGACAAGTTCTAAGCCTTTCCTTTGATACAGCTAGACATATGACCCACATGAGACGGAAAAGACGGGTTACAACTTTCCTCTTACCTCAGACACGCACTCGTAACTCAGTTCTCTATTTGTAAGTCTGTCGGTTGACATGCGCTTCACCAACCTATTCAAAGGGCCGTACGATCTTCGTATAGATTGATATGTGCCGGTAACCCTGGCAAGTTTATTGTGCATCCCAGGCTCATCCTGTGAGCGATAGCGCAAATGGATTACAGGGGGTCACAAAGAGCCTCCGTCAGACCCCCACTGGGTTGATATCACATAGGTTGTTACAGTTCATAGCAGGTATTTCATTACGTACATTACATACTTACAACTTGTCCGCTTTCCCGGCTAAATAATGTTGAATATCTTATGCACCGTGGATGAGTTTCACTAGAGTTAATTTTCTGGGTCTCTTAGTAGTCAGTATAAAAAAAACAAGGTGTTCTGGTCGTATTATTGAATCAACGTTACGCCTCTTATCTTTGTTTCGTGTCTCTAGAAATAAGACGGAGAACACTCTCTGATGCTTGGATCTCACAAACTCTACGTTAATACCCGCTTCTCGCTTCCGTACAGTTAAATTGGTTTGAAGATGGTTTTACATATCTATCTAATTTAAGTTTTTTTGGTTAAAAGTTTTTTATACTTTAAGAATGGAAAAAGTTCCCTCGGTGTTTTGACTCTATATGGTAATTCTATTGTTCATTTCCAGTTTTAGTCTTGCAAGAAGACGTCACTTTTCTTAGATGTGTAAAGACGTTCACGCTTTCCCTGATGGCCGCATTAATTCGCAGCCTGGCACCCGCCAACAATCATTCTTCCCTCTTTCTCATAGGTTAAAGTTAAGCCATACTTTTTCCATGTGTTCTCCCATTCTTATACCGCATAGTCAAGTCATTTTCGATTGTTTGTCAACAGAGTTACATCATCCGTATAAACAAAACATCTCGTCTCTCCACTTATCGACCAAATCCGAGGAGCGGAAAAACATGTAGGGTTTACCTGTAGGCCATTTCCCACACCCAGAGTTCGGGCGGGCCCGTGTGCGAGTGGTAAGCAACGCTTACCACTACATCACGGAAGCCCTTGCCTTCGTATCTATATCAGTCTGTGTATGCGTTTGTAATTGGTAATTACAAAAAAATACACTTCTGCCTGTGATCACTCCTGGCACTGAATCCAAACTGAATGAATACAGTAATCATATTCATTTATATCATATTAAGAAAAGGGACAAATCCTACAGTCGGACCCAGATCACAAACGATTGGAAGTAGAATGCCAAGAATGGCTCTCAGGCTCCAAAACCATTAAATTGCCCTTCCCAGCACGCACCTGGAATTAGTACATTAGCTGAGCAATTGTATCCTGTAATAGGATTAATGTATATAATTAATCAAAGTAATTAAGATCACTTGAGCGAGGGAGCGCCACTCGGGTGGGATTGTTGGCCTGGCTGGTCATGCTCTCTTGGCGCGTCCCTTGGCAGCAGCAGACCCCCTTACCTGAGTTACATATTGCTTATGGTCTGGGAAGGGTGGCGACTCGCACTGCCTGCCTCTCGCCTAGCGACGCTCACTGGAGTGAAAATATGTGTTCTGGAGACAACGATAGAACACGGGGCAAAGGGACATGTTGACGAGCTGAGATTTTCAGAAGACAGAGAGATGAAAGACAGACAAGACGAACTTAAATACTGAGAGAGAGAGAGAGAGAGAGAGAGAGAGAGAGAGAGAGAGAGAGAGAGAGAGAGAGAGAGAGAGAAAGAGAGAGAGAGAGAGAGAGAGAGAGAGAGAGAGAGAGAGAGAGAGAGAGAGAGAGAGAGAGAATACACTTACAAGTACGTGCTCGTCGAAGAAACAGCAGAGTTACGAAAGACAGGTCTTGTGAGTTACTATCAAGAGCTATGTGTGAGATGGAGAGACTGAAAATGGTCTGCAAGCCAGCAGCGTAAGTGCTAGTGAGCCAGAGAGAAAAGACAGGGTACCAGGCTCTAAGGAGTAAAACTTGACAGGCATTACTTTTCAGCAGCCTAAGGGTCTTCAAAGTAAAGCTTCAATTTGGGACTTTGATTCTGGAAGCCGCCACACCTTTGGCGCAGTCAAAAGGGCTTCAAAGTAAACCTTGAATTTGACACTTTCTTTCTGGATGCTGACACGTGTCTCTAATGGCCTTTGGTGCCGCCAAAGGGGCTTTGAATTAAACCTTCAATTTCCCGCTTTGGTTCTGGATGCCGACACGCCACTCTAACGGCCTTGGAAGCCACCAAAGGGTCTTTGAAGGAAACCTTCACTTTGTCGCTTTGGTATTTCTCTCTGCATGCTGCCACGCCACTCTAACGGCCTTTGGTGCCGCCGAAGGGTCTTTAAATCAAACCCCCAATTTGGCTCTGTCTCTGGAGGCCGGCATTTCTCTCTAATGGCCTTTAGCGCCGTCAAAGGGGCTTTAAATTGAACCTTCAATTCCCCTCTTTATCTTTCTATGCCGCCACGCCACAATAATTGCCTTTGGCGCCGCCAAAAGGGCTTTAAAGTAAACCTTTAATTTGTCGCTTTACCTCTGGATACCGCCATGCCCCTGTAATGGTTTTTGCCGTCACCAAAGGAGATTTGAATTAAACCTTCAATTTCCTTCTTTGGTTATGGGTCCCGCCACGCCATTATAATGGCCTTTGGCGCCGCCAAAGGGGCTTTCAAGTAATCCTTCAATTTTTTGCTTTATCCCTGGATGCCGCCATGCCCCTGTAATGGCCTCTGGCGCCGACAAAGAATCTTTAAATTAAACCTTCAATTTACCTCTTTGGTTCTGGATGCCACCACGCCACTCTAATGGCCTTTGGCCTCGCTAAAAGGGTTTTAAAGTAAATCTTTAATTTGTCGATTTCCCACTAGATGCCGCCATGCTCCTGTAATGGCCTTTGGCGCCGCCAAAAGGGCTTTAAATCAAACCTTCAATTTGTCGCTATCCTTCTGTACGCCGCTATGCCACTGGAGTGGCATCTGGCGCCATCAAAGGAGCTTTAAAAGAAGCCTTCATATTCCCGCTTTTGTTTCTGGATGCCACCACGGCACTCTAATGGCCTTTGGCGCCACCATAGGGGCTTTAGATTAAACCTTCAAATTGCCTCTTTGATTCTGGATGCAGCAATGACACTCTAATGGATTTTGGCGCCGCCAAAGGGGCTTTAAAGTAAACCTTTAATTTGACGGTTTCCCTCTTGATGCCGCCATGCTCCTGTAATGGTCTTTGGTGCCAACAAAAGGGCTTTAAATTAAACCTTCAATTTACCTCTTTGGTTCTTGATGCTTTCACGTCACTCTAAGGGCCTTTGGCGCCGTCAAAGGGGCTTTAGAGTAAACCTTCAATTTGTCGCTTTACCTCTGGATACCACCATGCCTCTGTAATGGCCTTTGGTGCAGCCAAAGGGGCTTCAAATTAAACCTTCTGTTTCCTTCTTTGGTTCTAGATGTCGCTAAGCCACTCGAATGGCCTTTGTCGCCGCCAAAGGGCTTGAAAGCAAACCTTTGATTTATCGTTTTATCCCTGGATGCTGCCATGCGCCTGTAATGGCCTTTGGCGCCGAGAAAGGGTCTTTAGACCTTCAGTTTGCCTCTTTGGTTCTGGATACTGTCACGCCAGTTTAATGACATTTGGCGCCACCAAAGGGGCTTTTGATTAAACCTGCAATTTATCGCTTTCCCTCTGGATGCCGCCATGCCCCTGTAATGGCCTTTGGCGCCGCAAAAGCAGACTTAAATTAAACCTTCAATTTGTTGCTTTCATTCTGGATGCAGCCATACCCCAGTAATGGTCTTTGGCATCGACAAAGGGGCTTTAGATTAAACCTTCAATTTGCGTCTTTGGTTCTGGATGCCACCACACCACTCTAATGGCCTTTGGCGCCGACAGAGGGGCTTTAAACCTTCAGTTTGCCTTTTTGTTTCTGGATGTCGCCACGCCACGCCATACCCCTGTAATGGTTTTTGGCGCTGCCAAAGGGTCTTTGAATTAAACCTTCAATGTGCCTCATTGATTCTGGATGCCGCACCTCCAATCTAATGGATTTTAGTGCCGCCAAAGGGGTTTAAAAGTAAATATTTGATTTGTCGCTTTGGCCCTGGATGCCGCCATGCCCCTGTAATGGCCTTTGGTGCCGACAAAGGGGCTTTAAATAAAACCTTTAATTTCCCTCATTATTTCTAGATGCCGAAACGCACCTCTAACTGCCTCTTGCGCCGCCAAAGTGGCTTTAAATTAAGCCTTCAATTTCCCTCATCATTTTTGGATGCCATCATGGCACTCTAATGGCCTTCGTCGCCGTCAAAGGGGCTCGAAATGAAACCTTTTACTTGTCTCTTTCCCTCTGGATACCGCCATGCCTCTGTAATGGATTTTGGCGCCGTCAAAGAGGCTTTAGATTAAACCTTCAATTCGGCTCTTTACTTGTGGATGCCCCCACGCCACTCTAATGGCCTTTTGGAGCCGCCAAAAGGAATTCAAAGTAAATTCTCATTTTGTCACTTTCACTCTGGATGCCGTCATGCTCCTGTAATGGCCTTTGACGCCGACAAAGGTGCTTTAATTAAACCTTTAATTTGTCGCTTTCCTTCTTTGTGCCGCTGTGCCACTGAAATGGCATCTAGCGCCGCCGAAGGGGCTTTAGATTAAGCCTTCAATTTGTCGCTTTCCCTCTGGATGCCGCCATGCCTCTGCAGTGGTCTTTTGCGCCGCCAAAGGAACTTTAATTTAAATCTTCAATTTGGCTGTTTGGTTCTGGTTGCCGCAACACCACGCTAATGGATTTTAGTGCTGCCAAAGGAGTTTAAAAGTAAATCTTTAATTTGTCGGTATCCCCTGGATGCCGCCATGCCCCTGTAATGGTCTTTGGTGCCGACAAAGAGGCTTTAGGTAAAACCTTCATTTTCCCTCATTATTTTTGAATGCCGACACGCACATATAAGTGCCTCTTGCGCCGCCAAAGTGGCTTTAAATTAAACCTTCAATTTCTCTCATTATTTTTGGATGCCGCCATGCCACTCTAATGGCCTTTGTCGCCGCCAAAGGGGCTTGAAAGGAAACCTTCTATTTGTCTCTTTCCCTCTGGATGTCGCCTTGCCCTGTAATGGCTTTTGACTCCGTCACAGTGGCTTTAAATTAAACCTTTGATTTGCCTCTTTGATTCTGGATGTCCCCACAGCAATTTAAATTAAAAGATCAATTTGCCTCATTATTAATGCTGGCATGCCACTCTAATGGCCTTTGTTGCCGCCATAGGGGCTTGAAAGGAAACTTTAAATTTGTCTCTTTCCCTCTGGATGCCGCCATGCCTCTGTAATGGCTTTTGGCGCAGTCAAAGGGGCTTTAAATTAAACCTTCAATTTGCTTCTTACTTGTGGATGCCCCCAAGCCACTCTAATGGCAGTTGACGCCGCCAAAGGGGCTTAAAGTATATCCTCATTTTGTCGCTTTCACTGTGGATGCCGCCATGCCCCTGTAATGGCTTTTAACGCCGACAAAAGGGCTTTGATTAAACATTCAGTTTGTCGCTTTCCTTCTGTATGCCGCTATGCCACTAGAATGGCATCTAGCGCCGCCAAAGGGGCTTTAGATTAAGCCTTCAAATTGCCTCTTTGGTTCTGGTTGCCGCAACGAGACTCTAATGAATTTTGGCGCCGCCAGAGGGGCTTTAAAGTAATCCTTTGATTTCTCGGTTTCCCCTAGATGCCGCCATGCGCCTATAATGGTCTTCGGCGCCAACAAAGGAGCTTTGAATTAAACCTTCAATTTACCTCTTTGACTCTTAATGCCTTCACGCCACCCTAAGGGTCGTTTGCGCCGCAGAAGGGGCTTTAAACTAAACCTTCAATTTGTCGCTCTCCCTCTGGATACCGCCATGCCTTTGTAATGGCCTTTGGGGCAGAGAAATAGATTTCAAATAATACCTTCTATTTACCTAAAGGTTTTTGTCCTTGCAAAAACCTTGTATAACGAACCCATGACTTCAAATCTATCATTACCCACACATAAACTCTGGTAGGTGTTATGTACAAAATTTCGCAATTTACTTCATTCATGTTAATAGAAAAATATACCTAAATATATTCAAATTGACATAGAAATTGAAACACCGTTCATTTAAATCATTCCAGTCGAACAACGGGTTGGATATCATGACCTTTCGTCTACCGTGGAGGACCATGTCACCCTCAGTCGCATACTGACGTTGCAAAAGGGAGGGAGGAAGCCGTCATGAGAGCACTCGTCAAGTGTCCTGTGTCAAGGAGGGTGGTACCTCCTTCATGTGTAAGTTTGATAGGGGGTAAACCTTTGTCGCGTCAAGAAGAGTACCTCTTCCACATATAGGTTCGATAGAGGGGTAAACCTTCGTCGAGTCGAGGAGGGCACCTCCTCCACGTGTGTTTGATAGGAGGTAAAACTTCGTAGAGTCAAGGAGGGAACCTCCTCCACGTGTAAGTTTGATAGGAGGTAAACCTTCGTCTGTTCGAGGAGGGTACATCTTCCACGTTTAAGTTTGATAGGGGGTAAACCTCTGTCAAGGAGGGTACCACCACCACGTTTGTTTGATTGGAGGGTAAACCTTCGTCGAGTCAAGGAGGTTACCTCTTCCACGTGTAAGTTTGATAGGGAGGGTACTTCCTCCATGTGTAAGTTTGATGGGGAGGGGGGGGGAGTGTGTTGTATTAGCATCCCAGAGAGAAGGGAGTAAATCCAACGCATGGCAGTAAGACACTTGTGTAACGGGAATGAATCACTGGGATGTCGTTTGTCTTCGTCTGTCGTGATCTGCCGCCGTGTATCAGAGAGGGACGTGCCACTGCGCCTGGATATGAGGAGCAGACGCACGTCAGCTGATGGGACAGTCGTCTGAAAGTGAGCGGCTTTGATGTTAGGAAGAGTCGAGCGTTGTTGCTTGTCACGGTGGGGGAGAACCTATCGTGGGCCAGAGAATAGCCACCACAGTAAACTATCGTACATCGGGGCATAAGCCCACGACTTGTGGTCAAAACGAAGCCACAGATGTCTGTCAGGGAGTGAGTAGCGTTTCTTCGCCGTTAGACAGGAAGCCGCTCTTGTGTGTCAGGGAGTTAGTGGGAGTAGTGTGTCCTAGAGTGAGGTGCCGATGTGTGGTAGAGACAAAGCCAGAGAATCTGTCAGCGTGAGCAGCTCTTTGTTTGCCACAGTAGTGTGTTAGGAAGTGAGCAGCGTTTTTTTTTTTTTCGTCACTGTAGTGTCAGGAAGGAAGCCAGCCTTGTGTATCAGGGAGTTAGTCATGTATTGTGGTATGGTGTGAACTACCGCCTTATGTTGCAGACGAAGTAACCGACTTTTCTTTTTCTCAGGGAGTAATTACAGTTTTTTAAGTCTGAAGTCTGTCAAGTAGGAAGCCATCGTTACGGAGTTAGACAATGTAGTGTATCTTGAAATGAGCTACCAACGTATACCAGACACTAAGCCACTGACGTCTGTGAGGGAGTGAATAGTGTTTTTAGTGTGTCAGGTAGGAAGCCACCGTTGTGTGTCAGAGGGAAAATCGATTTTCTTGCCATGAAGTGAGCTACCGACGTGTGTGAGAGACGAAGCCATCGATGACTGTTGGAGAGTGAGCAGTTTTCTTTTCGAGTTCGTCAAAGTAGTGTGAGGTGAAGTAAGCTACCGACGTATAACAGAGACTGAGCCAACGACGCCTGTCGAGTGAGTAACGCATTCTTTTCACCTATGTAGTGTGTAAGGGCAGGAGCTGCATGTGTTTATAAACGAATTAGTCGAAGTAGATTGTCGAGGAGTGATCGAACGACGCTAACCCAAAGCGTCCCTTTAGGACATTTGTTCTAGCTAATGACAGACGATTATTTTCAATTTGTATGGCTTATGGGTCGTCAAAGTAAAGCTTCACATTCAGACTTTTATTTTGGCTGTCGCTAGACGGTTTTGTGGGACACATAGGTCGTCAAAGTAAAGTTTTACTTTGAGAATCTTACTCTGGCTAACACTTGTGCGGGCTACATGGGTCATCAAGTATAGCTGCAGGTTGGAAACTTTACTCTGGCTTCGTCTGATAATTTTCTTTAGCTGTTGAGGCCACCACAGGTAATCAAAGTAAAGCTTTACTCTGAGTTCATGCTGACCAAAGCCAAATGATATTTTGCAGCTCTCTCGAGCCCCATTGGTTATCAAAACAAGCTTCACTTTGGGAATTATATATTTTTGGTCCATGACTGGCGATTATATTTAGCTTTTATGGGCTCCACGAATCATGAGAGGAAAGTTTCAGTTTGAGAAATTGATTTTAGACGAGGCCAGACGATCTTATTTAACTTTTGTTTGTTTTAAAGATCACTAAAGCAAAGCTTCACCTTCGGAAGGTTACTTGGCACATGCCTGACAATTGTATTAAGCTTCTGCGGGCTCCCCTAGAGGTATCATAGTAAAGCCCCACTTTGTTAACTTCATAATTTGGGTGACGTTAGGCGATTTCATTCAGCTCTTCCTGGCTCCACGGGTCATCAACTAGTATCTTTCATCCATTTTCTACCAATCATAAAACATTTGGAAGTACTGTAAGAGCCTATTGGTTTATTGCCCCCCCCCCTCCCGAAATGATTCCACTTTCTATGGTGGGGTCTATGAACAGGTTCTGAGATATTGTATTTAATGGTCAGTTACGAAAAAAATGGTAGTTGTAATTGCATTGTCAACGATGGAATGTTATATGGGTTGCAATTTTACCTTACGTCTTGGCTTACTCTTGAACAATGTACGAGTAAAACAGTATGTAAAAGTTGGCTCTCCGTCAAAATGGTTCGAATTAGCCTGAAAGGTGGACGATGTCCTAGTCTGAATTGTTACGTTGGCTCTGACTTGGGCTGATTCGGATTCAATATCATTCATTGTTCACCTTTCGATCCACGAAATTGTTTTCATACGGTTAATTGTTAATAACATTCTCATTTGGCATAAGTATATGGCCTCATTTGGAAGCATGCAGTGCAAAACGAACGTTACATAAAGGGTATGCAAATCATTTTACCGAATTGAGACAACGCTTCGCGTTCATTTCGATGATCGAAACCGTCAATAGTGACTACGTTGTTAGCTCATGCTGCTTCATTTCCTTGGCTGTGGTAGTGAGTGACGGTCGTGGGATCTGGCAAGTAACGTGGTGGAGCCGTTACTCAGGTGAGTGAGACTAGTGAGAATTAGAATGTTAGCATGAGTGGCCAGTGGCGACTGCTAACCTGGTTTTCAGCTTTCAGATGACTCGTAGGTAGCTGCCAGCCAAGCTATATAGCTTCTACCTAGTGTTAGGTGTCAACCAGCTAGGTAGCTCCCAGCTAACTATCAGCCAAGCTATGTAGCTCTCAGCCAGCTAGGTAGCTCCTAGCTAGCTGTTAGCCAGGCTAGGTAGCTCCCAGCCTGCTAAGTAATTCCTAGCTAGTTTCGTGTTCTCGGCTAGGAGATGCTTGATATTTCTATAAACAAAATGTTGTACTTGTAGCCAGGTTTATGAGTCAAATTTGTAATGGTTGTAACCAGTTGTTGAATGATTCATGAACTGTGTTTATTTTGGTGTACCAGGAAGAGTTGACGTTTCTTATTTTAGTTACCACCGGCAGAACATAGAAAATGTTTGACGTCACTGGGCAGAGAATTTAGTGTATAGCATTCGTTTAAGTGACAGCTTTTGATTGGTCGTCCTGGAGCGTGTAACCAGCCATGTAGGTTATTACAATCACACAATTGTTTGGGTAAATTACCAGTTTAGCTCGCCATCGAAATGGCTAATTTTGTTTTGGGTTTGCAATATACAAACTACCAGACCAGTGGGTCCCTTCTGATGCTCCTTGTACTAGTGGAAGAAAACGGAAACAAATTAACAGAAATGAATAGACTAAAATTGTTATTGAGAAATATTATCTTGTACTATGCACCTAATTTTAAGTATATCAAAAATAGTAAAGTGAGGAGGTATAATACTCCCATGACTTAAGATCTTTTATTTCCAACACAGAAACGCTAGTAAATGTTAAATACAAAATAGGTTAATTTAACTAAATATAACGTTAACAGAAAAATATGCCTATATAAAATATTTCTATTGATATAGGAAACTAGCACGATGGTCATTTGTAGAGTTCCATTCAAACTCCGGAGTTGGGAGTAGGTAGTCACTAACTGCCCACAGACCAGTCAGCCTCCGTTGTCAGCTGGCGTCACCAGAGACAGTCAGCCAATATGACAGCACTCCGTCAGGAGGAAGGAGGAGCGATCCGCCCACCCGCCGTCCGTCGCCTTTCAGGACACGTGCCCCTCCATACGTCAGGCGGTAAGTTCTACGAGGGGAATAAACCTTGGACGGGTGGAAGCGTGAGCTACCAACTTGTGTCAGGGGGCTTGGTGGGGCGGGCCTTGGTTATCAGGGAGTGATATGGTCTTGAGCGAGGGTGTGTGAGAGGGAGCAAGTTACCGTAGACTCCCAGGGAGAGGAGAGGACCACTGTAGAGAGTCAAGGAGTACAGCACCGAGCGTGTGGCGGTGGCTGACACACAGCTGTCAGTGAGGGAATCGCGCCGGCATGTGTCAGGGGTCGTCGTCAGTCTTGGAGTGCGCTGATGTCCTGTGTCAGGAGGAGACGTCCCAACATGTTCCTGGCTGTGAGATAATTCGAAAGAGCGACTTTGATGCTGCAGAGAGCGAGCCATTCCTGCTTATCAGCGAGCGAGCCGTTTCTGCTGATCAGGGAGCGAGCCGTTTCTGCTTATCAGGGAGCGAGCCTTTCCTGCTTATCAGGGAGCGAACCGTTCTTACTTATTAGAGAGCGAGCTTTGAATTTAGCCTTGATTTTGGCACTTTATATCTGGATTCCTCTACGCGTCTCTAATAGCTTTTGGTCCCGTCAAAGTGGCTTTGAATTAAACATTGAAATTACCTCTTTCGGTCTGGATGCCGCCAAGCCACTCTGACGGCCTTTGCCGCCGCTAAAGGATCTTTCAATCAAACTTTGATTTGGTAATTTGTCTCTGTATGCCGTCACTCCATTGTAATGGCCTTTGCTGACACCATAGGGGTTTTAAACTGAACCTTGAATTTGGTATTTTGTATCTAGAGTAGGCTAGGGTCGGCTGGCCAGGGAGCAGCAGCTTATCTACTAGATCGCACTGAGGTAGGCTAGGGTCAGCTGGCCGGGGAGGTGCAGCTCATCTGCTGGATCGCGTTAAGGTATCGCGTTGGCTGGCCGGGGAGCGGTCATCTCGTCTACTGAATCGCGTTCAGGTAGGTTATGGTCGGCTGGCCGGCGAGCGGCAGTTTGTCGACTGGATCGCGCTGAGGTAGGCTAAGGTGAGTGACGAGAGGTTTGTGCTCAGAGGTCGCATGATCACTCTCCTTGATAATGTTTTGTTCATACGGGTGGAGAGCAGTAACCTTAAAAACTTAATGTAAGTTATGAGTGTCTGTGAATAGGAGTGGGACATGGCAGCAATGATGAAGGATGCATAGAGAATGAGGTACCTGCATCAGAGTTTATTAGCAGCCAGATCCAGTGGGTGACTATATTTATGTATGGCTAAGATTTTATAACAATGCTACAGGCAGTATACCTGGAAAGGTTATAATCATTATTGTAGCCACAATTTCATACTAAAGATCTTATGTAAATTATGTAAAAGTTGTGAAAATAGGCTTATAACTATCTAAACTTGATAATTGAAATTGAAATTTAGGCAACCGATTGTGTCCATTCCTTGTGAACATGGTTGTGTTTTATTGATGGAAGAGAGAACACAAGCGGCAAAGGCAACACCCTCCAGCGAACGTGATGGACACCAGACGTCTCCCCGTTGAGCGACAGGCGAATATTGCACGGCAGAGGAACACACAACAGAACACCCGAGAGGAATGAACGCCTGAGGGATCAGCACATTTCGAGTGAAACATTCTGGTCTGAAGCAGTGTTCACGGAGATGTGTGGAACCAACTCTCATGCCAAGGTTCACTGCTGTAGGAGAAACTGTACCTAATATGAAGTTAATGATTTGTTCCTGTTCAAAGACTTAGAACGTCATAGTTATGTTAACGAGAAATGCATGTGGATAACCAAAGGTTAATGATATACTGTTCATAAACCACGAATGATATAAATCTTGCCGAATCACTACAATAAGCATTAAAATCATACAATGTTTCGCAGGCACATATGACCGAGCCAGCATATGTGCCCGTTCATGTTATTTTATCTGTTCCATTTAAAGAAAAGTGACATTACATGGCCTGAGTGACGTTTTCAGCATTGATGGTCGCTTCACTGCAACAAATGTTGCAGTAACTGCTGGAAAAAAATTTTTACCGTCTCCACGTGCGAGGGGTTTATCTGTCCTTGCCGTGCATGTCATATCTATTAACGACAGGTGCCCGTCCACACTGCTAGTGCCGTTCAACGCTGGTCCCTAGGAACAAGACACCCTACTTACACGATATGTAAAGGAAAATGTGTTTGATTTATTCACGCTGTTATGGAGGGTTGTTCATGCCACCATTTTATTGTCTTTCCAGATATATGGAATAATTAACATTTGATAGCGATCACAATAAACATCTGAACGGGTAATCGTTTGATTACCTGTCTATTGTTTTTATGATGTAATAAATGTTGAACCTCCCACCAACGAACAGCAACACACCATGTCACAGGAACGAAGAGTCGTCATTGAAGAGAGAGAAATTAGTGATTTGAGTATCGACCAACTTTACAGCTGACGAATGATCGAATGTATCAATATCCTGCTTACAAGAAGGACAAATTCATAGTGAAGTAATCATGCGAATATCGTAATGGGGAAATATGGCATAATTGTAACCTAATTGCTTAACTGATATCAGCAGTGTATAGTTAAGAATACATCTTGCTAATCAGATACTTAACCGTGCTACATCTTGCAGCCTTCTCCAACCTCAAGCTATATAGATATTACACCCTCTCCAACTCAAATGTCTAAGGTGCATTTTGATTAAGATAATGAATGAGGATGAATGTCACTCGTCGACCATTGTAGTAGTTGATGGTATGGAGATCTATTTGAATTCACAGAAGATAATAACGCTATTTATACTTGTATACATGTACCACAAATATATATAGAAAAAAAAATTAAGTTAAATGAAGGAATTGGAGCAACTATTTCGATACAATATGGAAATTGGTAATAAGAGGGTTACTTTGTGCCAATATCTATGAAATTTTGCTAAAAGAAAAACGTAAATACAAAGATGGCCCTGTGTTCCCGTTAGTGCGAAGCATAATAGTTTTCATTAGAATGTGGATATTACATAACGAAAAGAAATACAGGAGATTGAACATTTTTCAGATACAAAAGAATAATATATCAATTTCCGTACTTTCTCAATTCACAATTTTGGTTACAAGCAATGCTTTGATATTTTTTTCATCACCATGTGGGTCTTATTTGAATTTTGATATCAATATTGACACCGTTTCAGATGCTATCAACAGGTGTTGTATTTGAAAATCATTTCACTCATTCACTTTAATGTCAGGCAGACAGTCTTTTATACAATTAATTACATGTATTTTCTTGTTTTATCTTCGTGTGTTTGCTTCCAAGGTCTTGTATTTCGCTTTACAAAATTTTAATGAAATATTAACTAAGTCTGCATATTACTTCCTCTGTTTTCTTTTTCAGCGAGTATGACAATATGTTTCCATGTAGATAGAAATACTCTTGCATATCAGGCTGTTATACTTTGAAAGAATTATCTTGATTTGTAGGACTTGATTATTATTTCACCACCATGTACAGTACATTGTTGAATTCTTTTAATACTATAATATGTTACTGTCCGTGTTTATATCTTAAGCAAGTTTATGACTGCTTGTGTTTGCATGTGAATTTCAATGTGCATGCATGTCAGACAGTTATGATTTGATATTGTATTTTGTATTACTTGATGCATGTGTGTATGCATGTGCATACAGTCTATCATAAAGTGAAAAAGAAAATGTGTTCTGATGCATATCTATCAATACTATATTGCACCAAATATATATCACACAATCATTTGTGTCCATTTATCACAATACTTAAGAATGAGGTGAAATGTAAGAGTATTAGGGAAATCCAAATTACGATAAATTACCAGCACAAACCGAAGATAGGATCAGGACTTATATACACAATTAACAATTCATATAAGCACTAGTAACAAAAGAAATAAAGAAAAAAAGATATATGATTCTTGAAGCACGGTGGCAATTTTGTGTAATTCAACAAAATGTCAGTTTATATTATGTTTTACCATTGCTAAAGCAAAACATAACATTTATACCACTCTAAGCAGAACAAAGGACTTTGTTTCCTGCAGAAATTATGGCAGAGTTGAATATCTTACAATTACCTTCAAGTTTCCCGTTTTCTCTGGTAGTTAAGCTCTATATATATATATGTTTCCCGTTTTCTAATGGTTCTTGATTTGGCCCTCCTGATGGCGTTACTGGAAGCATCACAAAAATTGATATTTCAAAGTCTTAAAATTGCGCTTCCGTGTATCTGTTTCTCGTTGAGCACGGCCCTCATTTGTAATCTTCTGTTTCGCCTCTCAAGACGGATGTGTTTTTACGCTCTGCATTTCAAGTCTGTGCTGCCTGATGTCGTAATGTCTACTCATCTTTTCGGTAAGTCAGTCTTTGCTTAGCTCTATGGCAATGTTAATGTGCATTTTTCTCGACAAGTGGGCTTCCTTGAGCTTTTATTTAACGTATGAATACGTGGGGAGGATTACACTGCTTCTAGCTAGGATACCATTTTTCTTTCGTTTAGAATGCCATGATCAACTCTCCTCTTTCAGCTTTCCTATCTTCCGTTAATCTTACCTGCTTTCTTTGGATTATTCACTTATATTCAGATTTGGTGTGTGTTTATTAAACATATTTGGAGTGCTACCTCTTTTTACCTTTGTATGTTCATTGTATTTTATGTGCAGATCACTGTTTATAGGGGTGTTTTTCACTCGGCGTTTACAAGGAGGTGTTATTTAAACTTAATGTAATGCTTTTTGTTTCCATGTGCTCAAGACTGGGAATTCCCAAGGATAAACATTCTCAAAGACGCCAGTTAGGCAATCCAACATTGCTCCCTAGCGGCGGTAGCCATAACTACATGCGTAATCGATAACTACATTTCGTTCTACATGCGACAACGTCTGGAGTAGAATTTAAAGTTATTAGTGTATGAGGTAACCTTTGGTGTGCATAGCTAACAACCCCACGTTTCTCGTCTACTCTATACGAGTGGTAGCTATCTAAAACGGAACAGTCTTCGACTGTGTCGTTTAGAAGGGTCTCTTGCAAAGAAGTCACGGCTGACGTATACAGTGCAAGCACAAGCTGTAGTTGTGATTGCCTATGCCCTCTATAATTCCAATGAATGATATTGAACGTGCTCATTTGACTTATGTAACCGACCATCTTTCTTAGCCCGTTTATGTCGGGACTTGGGCGAGTCCCCAGGAGAACATTAACGGTCCTTGGATGTGCATTGTCTGGCATCCCTCAATTCTATGTCCTCCAACGAAGAGGACCTGTGAACCACAGTCCTTGTTGGAGGTACCAGAACAACGACGTGCGACGTAGTTATTTCAAGTTTAGTCAGGTTCAAAGATACATTAGTTTTGTTCTTTTTCTTTAGGACGGAGAGAGGATGTGGTATTGACATAAGATTTGTTAAGGGCTGTGGTTGGAGGATTAGGTGTAGGTGTAGGGTTGGATGGAGCAGGGGGTTTGGAACTGATGGTTGGCGTGTCACAAAGAGTCTGCGACGTGATTGTTTGCATAACTGGTTTACATTTCAATGCCGAAGCGTAGGATTCATTAGGTTTAGGGGTCTCATGAAACTCCTTAACCTTCCTCCTAGCTTCGCCATAAGAGATATTATTTTGTGCAATATTGATTGCACAGACTTGCTTCTCAAACTGGAACCGGGGACAGGCTCGGTCCGACCTTGGGTGGTTGCCAACGCAGTTAACACAGAAGATCCTATTAGACGTACAATCTTTAGTTGTATGACCCTCCGCAGCACACTTTCCCCATTTAGCAGAAAGAGTGCAAGGCTAAGGGGTGGCCAATTTCTGGCATTTAAAACAAAGTGAGGGATTCGGAATGTAGGGACGAACTTGACATCACGTGTAACCAATAAAGATACTATCCGATTGCAGTTTTTCTGAAGGTTAGGTTAATCGGGGAAGTTCTACGCAGTTCGCCATTGTCAAATATGGTAATGAGCTTGGCAGCGATAACATCCTCGTTTGCTAGTTCCTTCGCAAAGTCGTCCTCTGACACATCGATGACATCAGTGTAATATATGACTCCCCTGCATGAATTCATGGAAATGGGTTTCGAGACCACAACGTTATGAATATGGAACTTATCAACAAATCACCACCAACCAGTTTCCTGACAGTTTCAACATACTCGACCAACCATCAAAGACCTTCCTGATTAGGAATGGACTGAGGGAGACAAGTCGTTGCTCCGGTTGCTTTGGCCAAAACAAAATCAGCGTTGCTACTTTTTGTGGAGAATCCGTCACACTTATCCCAACGGGGTCAGTGGATGTCTTACCTGGGTCCATCCTATAAGAACCTAGCCTCAAAATCTGGTGTGGCAAACTACCCCAGATAATGGGGAAGAAAACTAGCTACCCCACCCCCCCAAAAAAGAAAAAAAATCAGGCAATTCTTTTATACACAAAAAGGCTTTAGGGCGGAGCCGGTCGCACAAAGGCCAGGGGGAGTTCTGCAGACACACGTCAATGAAAGATCTATTCTGCACAAAACAACTTTAAAAAGATATTGATGAACAATAACTTTCAAAAAACCTTCAAAACAAAGCAAGGGCAGTGACAACCCAGGGAGGAATAGCTGCAACCTAGCTCTGAAAGAACGGCAACAGCTCCGTACAGGTCAGCAGCTGGCACGCGACTAAGTCGGAACAGCTACGATTGCACATTGCCCTGCGCAATGTCACTGCGCATGTAGTTATGGCTACCGCCGCTAGGGAGCAGTGTTGGATTGCCTAACTGGCGTCTTTGAGAATGTTTATCCTTGGGAATTCCCAGTCTTGAGCACATGGAAACAAAAAGCATTGCATTAAGTTTAAATAACACCTCCTTGTAAACGCCGAGTGAAAAACACCCCTATAAACAGTGATCTACACATAAAATACAATGAACATACAAAGGTAAAAAGAGGTAGCACTCCACATATGTTTAATAAACACACACCAAATCTGAATATAAGTGAATAATCCAAAGAAAGCAGGTAAGATTAACGGAAGATAGGAAAGCTGAAAGAGGAGAGTTGATCATGGCATTCTAAACGAAAGAAAAATGGTATCCTAGCTAGAAGCAGTGTAATCCTCCCCACGTATTCATACGTTAAATAAAAGCTCAAGGAAGCCCACTTGTCGAGAAAAATGCACATAAACATTGCCGTAGTGCTAAGCAAAAACTGACTTACCGAAAAGATGAGTAGACATTACGACATCAGGCAGCACAGACTTGAAATGCAGAGCGTAAAAACACATCCGTCTTGAGAGGCGAAACAGAAGATTACAAATGAGGGCCGTGCTCAACGAGAAACAGATACACGGAAGCGCAATTTTAAGACTTTGAAATATCAATTTTTGTGATGCTTCCAGTAACGCCATCAGGAGGGCCAAATCAAGAACCATTAGAAAACGGGAAACATATATAGAGCTTAACTACCAGAGAAAACGGGAAACTTGAAGGTAATTGTAAGATATTCAACTCTGCCATAATTTCTGCAGGAAACAAAGTCCTTTGTTCTGCTTAGAGTGGTATAAATGTTATGTTTTGCTTTAGCAATGGTAAAACATAATATAAACTGACATTTTGTTGAATTACACAAAATTGCCACCGTGCTTCAAGAATCATATATCTTTTTTTCTTTATTTCTTTTGTTACTAGTGCTTATATGAATTGTTAATTGTGTATATAAGTCCTGATCCTATCTTCGGTTTGTGCTGGTAATTTATCGTAATTTGGATTTCCCTAATACTCTTACATTTCACCTCATTCTTAAGTATTGTGATAAATGGACACAAATGATTGTGTGATATATATTTGGTGCAATATAGTATTGATAGATATGCATCAGAACACATTTTCTTTTTCACTTTATGATAGACTGTATGCACATGCATACACACATGCATCAAGTAATACAAAATACAATATCAAATCATAACTGTCTGACATGCATGCATATTGAAATTCACATGCAAACACAAGCAGTCATAAACTTGCTTAAGATATAAACACGGACAGTAACATATTATAGTATTTAAAGAATTCAACAATGTACTGTACATGGTGGTGAAATAATAATCAAGTCCTACAAATCAAGATAATTCTTTCAAAGTATAACAACCTGATATGCAAGAGTATTTCTATCTACATGGAAATATACTGTCATACTCGCTGAAAAAGAAAACAGAGGAAGAAATATGCAGACTTAGTTAATATTTCATTAAAATTTTGTAAAGCGAAATACAAGACCTTGGAAGCAAACACACGAAGATAAAACAAGAAAATACATGTAATTAATTGTATAAAAGACATACTGAGGTAAATTAATCTTATACTGTCTGCCTGACATTAAAGTGAATGAGTGAAATGATTTTCAAATACAACACCTGTTGATAGCATCTGAAACGGTGTCAATATTGATATCAAAATTCAAATAAGACCCACATGGTGATGAAAAAAATATCAAAGCATTGCTTGTAACCAAAATTGTGAATTGAGAAAGTACGGAAATTGATATATTATTCTTTTGTATCTGAAAAATGTTCAATCTCCTGTATTTCTTTTCGTTATGTAATATCCACATTCTAATGAAAACTATTATGCTTCGCACTAACGGGAACACAGGGCCATCTTTGTATTTACGTTTTTCTTTTAGCAAAATTTCATAGATATTGGCACAAAGTAACCCTCTTATTACCAATTTCCATATTGTATCGAAATAGTTGCTCCAATTCCTTCATTTAACTTAATTTTTTTTTCTATATATATTTGTGGTACATGTATACAAGTATAAATAGCGTTATTATCTTCTGTGAATTCAAATAGATCTCCATACCATCAACTACTACAATGGTCGACGAGTGACATTCATCCTCATTCATTATCTTAATCAAAATGCACCTTAGACAGTTCAGTTGGAGAGGGTGTAATATCTATATAGCTTGAGGTTGGAGAAGGCTGCAAGATGTAGCACGGTTAAGTATCTGATTAGCAAGATGTATTCTTAATTATACACTGCTGATATCAGTTAAGCAATTAGATTACAATTATGCCATATTTCCCCATTACGATATTCGCATGATTACTTCACTATGAATTTGTCCTTCTTGTAAGCAGGATATTGATACATTCGATCATTCGTCAGCTGTAAAGTTGGTCGATACTCAAATCACTAATTTCTCTCTCTTCAATGACGACTCTTCGTTCCTGTGACATGGTGTGTTGCTGTTCGTTGGTGGGAGGTTCAACATTTATTACATCATAAAAACAATAGACAGGTAATCAAACGATTACCCGTTCAGATGTTTATTGTGATCGCTATCAAATGTTAATAATTCCATATATCTGGAAAGACAATAAAATGGTGGCATGAACAACCCTCCATAACAGCGTGAATAAATCAAACACATTTTCCTTTACATATCGTGTAAGTAGGGTGTCTTGTTCCTAGGGACCAGCGTTGAACGGCACTAGCAGTGTGGACGGGGCACCTGTCGTTAATAGATATGACATGCACGGCAAGGACAGATAAACCCCTCGCACGTGGAGACGGTAAAAAAATTTTTCCAGCAGTTACTGCAACATTTGTTGCAGTGAAGCGACCATCAATGCTGAAAACGTCACTCAGGCCATGTAGTGTCACTTTTCTTTAAATGGAACAGATAAAATAACATGAACGGGCACATATGCTGGCTCGGTCATATATGCCTGCGAAACATTATATGATTTTAATGTTTATTGTAGTGATTCGGCAATATTTATATCATTCGTGGTTTATGAACAGTATATCATTAACCTTTGGTTATCCACATGCATTTCTCGTTAACATAACTATGACGTTCTAAGTCTTTGAACAGGAACAAATCATTAACTTCATATTAGGTACAGTTTCTCCTACAGCAGTGAACCTTGGCATGAGAGTTGGTTCAACACATCTCCGTGAACACTGCTTCAGACCAGAATCCGTTTCACTCGAAATGTGCTGATCCCTCAGGCGTTTATTCCTCTCGGGTGTTCTGTTGTGTGTTCCTCTGCCGTGCAATATTCGCCTGTCGCTCAACGGGGAGACGTCTGGTGTCCATCACGTTCGCTGGAGGGTGTTGCCTTTGCCGCTTGTGTTCTCTCTTCCATCAATAAAACACAACCATGTTCACAAGGAATGGACACAATCGGTTGCTTAAATTTCAATTTCAATTATCAAGTTTAGATAGTTATAAGCCTATTTTCACAACTTTTACATAAGATCTTTGGTATGAAATTGTGGCTACAATAATGATTATAACCTTTCCAGGTATATTGCCTGTAGCATTGTTATAAAATCTTAGCCATACATAAATATAGTCACCCACTGATCTGGCTGCTAATAAACTCTGATGCAGGTACCTCATTCTCTATGCATCCTTCATCATTGCTGCCATGTCCCACTCCTATTCACAGACACTCATAACTTACATTAAGTTTTTAAGGTTACTGCTCTCCACCCGTATGAACAAAACATTATCAAGGAGAGTGATCATGCGACCTCTGAGCACAAACCTCTCGTCACTCACCTTAGCCTACCTCAGCGCGATCCAGTCGACAAACTGCCGCTCGCCGGCCAGCCGACCATAACCTACCTGAACGCGATTCAGTAGACGAGATGACCGCTCCCCGGCCAGCCAACGCGATACCTTAACGCGATCCAGCAGATGAGCTGCACCTCCCCGGCCAGCTGACCCTAGCCTACCTCAGTGCGATCTAGTAGATAAGCTGCTGCTCCCTGGCCAGCCGACCCTAGCCTACTCTAGATACAAAATACCAAATTCAAGGTTCAGTTTAAAACCCCTATGGTGTCAGCAAAGGCCATTACAATGGAGTGACGGCATACAGAGACAAATTACCAAATCAAAGTTTGATTGAAAGATCCTTTAGCGGCGGCAAAGGCCGTCAGAGTGGCTTGGCGGCATCCAGACCGAAAGAGGTAATTTCAATGTTTAATTCAAAGCCACTTTGACGGGACCAAAAGCTATTAGAGACACGTAGAGGAATCCAGATATAAAGTGCCAAAATCAAGGCTAAATTCAAAGCTCGCTCTCTAATAAGTAAGAACGGCTCGCTCCCTGATCAGCAGAAACGGCTCGCTCCCTGATCAGCAGAAACGGCTCGCTCCCTGATCAGCAGAAACGGCTCGCTCCCTGATAAGCAGGAATGGCTCGCTCTCTGCAGCATCAAAGTCGCTCTTTCGAATTATGTCTCACCACCTGACATACGTCGGCACCTCACAGCCAGGAACATGTTGGGACGTCTCCTCCTGACACAGGACATCAGCGCACTCCAAGACTGACGACGACCCCTGACACATGCCGGCGCGATTCCCTCACTGACAGCTGTGTGTCAGCCACCGCCACACGCTCGGTGCTGTACTCCTTGACTCTCTACAGTGGTCCTCTCCTCTCCCTGGGAGTCTACGGTAACTTGCTCCCTCTCACACACCCTCGCTCAAGACCATATCACTCCCTGATAACCAACGCCCCGCCCCACCAAGCCCCCTGACACAAGTTGGTAGCTCACGCTTCCACCCGTCCAAGGTTTATTCCCCTCGTAGAACTTACCGCCTGACGTATGGAGGGGCACGTGTCCTGAAAGGCGACGGACGGCGGGCGGGCGGATCGCTCCTCCTTCCTCCTGACGGAGTGCTGTCATATTGGCTGACTGTCTCTGGTGACGCCAGCTGACAACGGAGGCTGACTGGTCTGTGGGCAGTTAGTGACTACCTACTCCCAACTCCGGAGTTTGAATGGAACTCTACAAATGACCATCGTGCTAGTTTCCTATATCAATAGAAATATTTTATATAGGCATATTTTTCTGTTAACGTTATATTTAGTTAAATTAACCTATTTTGTATTTAACATTTACTAGCGTTTCTGTGTTGGAAATAAAAGATCTTAAGTCATGGGAGTATTATACCTCCTCACTTTACTATTTTTGATATACTTAAAATTAGGTGCATAGTACAAGATAATATTTCTCAATAACAATTTTAGTCTATTCATTTCTGTTAATTTGTTTCCGTTTTCTTCCACTAGTACAAGGAGCATCAGAAGGGACCCACTGGTCTGGTAGTTTGTATATTGCAAACCCAAAACAAAATTAGCCATTTCGATGGCGAGCTAAACTGGTAATTTACCCAAACAATTGTGTGATTGTAATAACCTGCATGGCTGGTTACACGCTCCAGGACGACCAATCAAAAGCTGTCACTTAAACTAAACGAATGCTATACACTAAATTCTCTGCCCAGTGACGTCAAACATTTTCTATGTTCTGCCGGTGGTAACTAAAATAAGAAACGTCAACTCTTCCTGGTACACCAAAATAAACACAGTTCATGAATCATTCAACAACTGGTTACAACCATTACATATTTGACTTATAAACCTGGCTACAAGTACAACATTTTGTTTATAGAAATATCAAGCATCTCCTAGCCGAGAACACGAAACTAGCTAGGAGTTATTTAGCAGGCTGGGAGCTACCTAGCCTGGCTAACAGCTAGGTAGGAGCTACCTAGCTGGCTGAGAGCTACATAGCTTGGCTGACAGTTAGCTGGGAGCTACCTAGCTGGTTGACACCTAACACTAGGTAGAAGCTATATAGCTTGGCTGGCAGCTACCTACGAGTCATCTGAAAGCTGAAAACCAGGTTAGCAGTCGCCACTGGCCACTCATGCTAACATTCTAATTCTCACTAGTCTCACTCACCTGAGTAACGGCTCCACCACGTTATTGTTTAAAGTTGGGTTTTACGGCCATCGACCTATGAGGAAGGTCATTAGGCGTGCAACCCTATTTAATGACTGAGGTCATCATTCCTAAATACCTATTAGAAAAAAGTGTAATTGAGATAAATAATAATAAATATAAGTAGTGGAAATAGAATATTTGTGGGTATTGGGCCGACGTGGCGGCAAATACCACCCAGTCGGCACAGTATCCACGGTTGCATTTTACCCAAGAATGCGAGAAGATAGGACAGGTTAGGGATGGGCTTCCACCATGACATGTACACACAATAGATAGTTAATCGGAGGTCCGCCGACTCAATCCCATGGCGCAGCCGACCCGGAGGATGACCACCTCCCTCCGAGGCCGACCGCCTAATGAATGGACATGTCCACCCACCATGCGACCAGCCCAAGTAGGAGGAGCCGCACACCAAGCCGACTCCGCAACAGAGGAGAATCCGCGAACCACCTTACATCATCTTGATTAATTCTGTTTCTCTGACGAAGACCATCAGTTTGTCAACAGTACTCGGGTTATCCCCGAGTACATTAATGATGTTAAAGGAAACGTCTTTGTTGTTGTGGTGATTCATCAGTTTCCTCCTCGTTCCCTCCACCTCCGACACATATATCCTCTTGGTCAATCTTTCCTCACTCATTCTCTCCATGTGCCCAAACCACTTCAAAACACCCTCTTCTGCTCTCTCAACCACGCTCTTTTTATTTCCACACATCTCTCTTACCCTTACGTTACTTACTCGATCAAACCACCTCACACCACACATTGTCCTCAAACATCTCATTTCCAGCACATCCATCCTCCTGCGCACAACTCTATCCATAGCCCACGCCTCGCAACCATACAACATTGTTGGAACCACTATTCCTTCAAACATACCCATTTTTGCTTTCGGAGATAATGTTCTCGACTTCCACACATTTTTCAAGGCTCCCAGAATTTTCGCCCCCTCCCCCACCCTATGATCCACTTCCGCTTCCATGGTTCCATCCGCTGACAGATCCACTCCCAGATATCTAAAACACTTCACTTCCTCCAGTTTTTCTCCATTCAAACTCACCTCCCAATTGACTTGACCCTCAACCCTACTGTACCTAATAACCTTGCTCTTATTCACATTTACTCTTAACTTTCTTCTTCCACACACTTTACCAAACTCAGTCACCAGCTTCTGCAGTTTCTCACATGAATCAGCCACCAGCGCTGTATCATCAGCGAACAACAACTGACTCACTTCCCAAGCTCTCTCATCCCCAACAGACTTCATACTTGCCCCTCTTTCCAGGACTCTTGCATTTACCTCCCTAACAACCCCATCCATAAACAAATTAAACAACCATGGAGACATCACACACCCCTGCCGCAAACCTACATTCACTGAGAACCAATCACTTTCCTCTCTTCCTACACGTACACATGCCTTACATCCTCGATAAAAACTTTTCACTGCTTCTAACAACTTGCCTCCCACACCATATATTCTTAATACCTTCCACAGAGCATCTCTATCAACTCTATCATATGCCTTCTCCAGATCCATAAATGCTACATACAAATCCATTTGCTTTTCTAAGTATTTCTCACATACATTCTTCAAAGCAAACACCTGATCCACACATCCTCTACCACTTCTGAAACCGCACTGCTCTTCCCCAATCTGATGCTCTGTACATGCCTTCACCCTCTCAATCAATACCCTCCCATATAATTTACCAGGAATACTCAACAAACTTATACCTCTGTAATTTGAGCACTCACTCTTATCCCCTTTGCCTTTGTACAATGGCACTATGCACGCATTCCGCCAATCCTCAGGCACCTCACCATGAGTCATACATACATTAAATAACCTTACCAACCAGTCAACAATACAGTCACCCCCTTTTTTAATAAATTCCACTGCAATACCATCCAAACCTGCTGCCTTGCCGGCTTTCATCTTCCGCAAAGCTTTTACTACCTCTTCTCTGTTTACCAAATCATTTTCCCTAACCCTCTCACTTTGCACACCACCTCGACCAAAACACCCTATATCTGCCACTCTGTCATCAGACACATTCAACAAACCTTCAAAATACTCATTCCATCTCCTTCTCACATCACCACTACTTGTTATCACCTCCCCATTTACGCCCTTCACTGAAGTTCCCATTTGCTCCCTTGTCTTACGCACCCTATTTACCTCCTTCCAGAACATCTTTTTATTCTCCCTAAAATTTACTGATAGTCTCTCACCCCAACTCTCATTTGCCCTTTTTTTCACCTCTTGCACCTTTCTCTTGACCTCCTGTCTCTTTCTTTTATACATCTCCCACTCAATTGCATTTTTTCCCTGCAAAAATCGTCCAAATGCCTCTCTCTTCTCTTTCACTAATACTCTTACTTCTTCATCCCACCACTCACTACCCTTTCTAAACAGCCCACCTCCCACTCTTCTCATGCCACAAGCATCTTTTGCGCAATCCATCACTAATTCCCTAAATACATCCCATTCCTCCCCCACTCCCCTTACTTCCATTGTTCTCACCTTTTTCCATTCTGTACACAGTCTCTCCTGGTACTTCCCCACACAGGTCTCCTTTCCAAGCTCACTTACTCTCACCACCTTCTTCACCCCAACATTCACTCCTCTTTTCTGAAAACCCATACTAATCTTCACCTTAGCCTCCACAAGATAATGATCAGACATCCCTCCAGTTGCACCTCTCAGCACATTAACATCCAAAAGTCTCTCTTTCGCACGCCTGTCAATTAACACGTAATCCAATAACGCTCTCTGGCCATCTCTCCTACTTACATAAGTATACTTATGTATATCTCGCTTTTTAAACCAGGTATTCCCAATCATCAGTCCTTTTTCAGCACATAAATCTACAAGCTCTTCACCATTTCCATTTACAACACTGAACACCCCATGCATACCAATTATTCCCTCAACTGCCACATTACTCACCTTTGCATTCAAATCACCCATCACTATAACCCGGTCTCGTGCATCAAAACCGCTAACACACTCATTCAGCTGCTCCCAAAACACTTGCCTCTCATGATCTTTCTTCTCATGCCCAGGTGCATATGCACCAATAATCACCCACCTCTCTCCATCAACTTTCAATTTTACCCATATTAATCGAGAATTTACTTTCTTACATTCTATCACATACTCCCACAACTCCTGTTTCAGGAGTATTGCTACTCCTTCCCTTGCTCTTGTCCTCTCACTAACCCCTGACTTCACTCCCCAGACATTTCCAAACCACTCTTCCCCTTTACCCTTGAGCTTCGTTTCACTCAGAGCCAAAACATCCAGGTTCCTTTCCTCAAACATACTACCTATCTCTCCTTTTTTCACATCTTGGTTACATCCACACACATTTAGGCACCCCACTCTGAGCCTTCGAGGAGGATGATCACTCCCCGCGTGACTCCTTCTTCTGTTTCTCATTTTAGAAAGTTAATACAAGGAGGGGAGGATTTCCGGCCCCCCGCTCCCGTCCCCTCTAGTCGCTTTCTACGACACGCGAGGAATACGTGGGAAGTATTCTTTCACCCCTATCCCCAGGGATAATATACATATATATATACATATATATATTGTTGATACCAATTGCATTTTAGCAGTAAGTGTTTTATTATGAATATCTGTTTACACTGTTGGCATACGGGTGGAAAACTTCTGGTTGTGTATGGCTGCATGTGGGTGGTGTAGGGACAGTTCATTCTGAGGCGGGCCAGCACGACCTCTTCTCTTCTGTTCTTGCGGTACGAGGTCGGCCAGTCAGCCACTTCTTGCTTGTATTTTTTGTTGATGGTCAGGTTGGTCCACTAACTCTGCCACAGAAGATGGATTGATCTCTTCCCCAAGGAAAGGCAGGACCCCAGCTCCCGAGGGATCGGAACGATCTCCTTGAGTTCTGAGGTCGACTTAGCCAAGCTGTCTGCCTGCTCATTGCCGTATATATTGCAATGACCAGCCAGGCACCCAGATCAAGATGATGTCTTTCTCACATGAGTTTAGTATATTAATAATATCGCCCTGTAATTCACAGGACTCTGTATATTCAGAGCCTATTGCTTTAAAAGCGAAAAGAGAATCGGAAAAAATTACGGCTTTACTATGATTTGAATCAATTTTATAGTCTATGGCTCGATCAATGGCAAACAATTCAGCGCAAAATACAGATGTATGGTTCGGCATGCGGTATCTGAGTGCACACTCCATCGACCATACACTTGCACCCACACATTCATCCGTCTTGGAGCCATCAGTGTAGAAGTGAACATACGATAAGTGATCAATGATGACCTGACGAAAACGCTGGTGTACCTCGCCCTCCGATGTGTTTGCTTTTTTTTTTTTTTGGCTGGTAGCCAGCTCGTCTTGACGTTAATTTTGGAACCCACCCAGGGGGGTAGGGAATTCTTAACTAGCGAGTCCACTTCATTCACTTAAATGACGGAGTTCTCACTGAGGAAGTGTATTCTGACGGCCAGGGGACTGACGCTTCTGTTGACGAGCTGTGAACATTACAGAATGAGGCGACAAGCAGTTGTATCGTTCCTACTGGCCATCAGAATACCGCTTTGCCACAACAGGATCTCACGTCTTAGTCGGAGAGGAGGTACATGGGCCTTGACTTCCAATCGTGGAACTCTGGTACAGGTTATTGCTCCAAGACACATTCGCAAACATTTATTCTGTATCACATCCAACCTCCTCAGGGTATACTCGCTCGCCGAAGCATACACCTGAGAACCATAGTCTAATTTAGATCTAATTAGGGACTTATAAATCATTGATAAAGATCTTCTGTCGGCTCCCCAGAAGGAACCCGAAAGGCATTTAAGAACATTTAGTCTTTTACTGCAATTTGTTACTGGATAGTCGACATGACTTTTCCAGTTAAGTCTTTTATCAGAATTTAAGCCTAGGAATTTAACTATTTCGAAGCGGGATCGGGTTGTTGTCTAACGTTAATTGCAAATTCGGGATATTGATTTTTTGGGTGAAGACAACCGCGATACTTTTGTTGGGTGAGAACTTAAATCCCCACTGTAGCGCCCAACGATGAACGAACTCAAGCACAGCTTGAACCCGCTCAGCCGAAAATTGTGCATTAGGCGAAGATGTGCCATAGCGCACAATCATCAGCATAAAGCGAGTATTTAAGATCTCGCGGGACGGAAGTTGGAGACAGAATATCATTAATCATAATATTAGATAATGTTGGGCTAAGAACGCTGCCTTGCGGCACCCCATTCTTTTGGATAAACGTGTCTGAAGTGACACCGAGTGCTGCAAGTTTCACAGCAAAAGTTCTGTTGTTTAAAAAGTTTTTAATAAATATGGGTAAATAGCCTCTTAAACCAAAAGCATAAAGTTTGCTTAAAATTCCGTTTCGCCATGTCATGTCGAAGGCTTTTTCTAGATCTAAAAATACGGCAACCAAAAAACGCACTTTACTGATTGACTCTAGGATAGAATGTTCTAGGTGTATTAAATGATCCAATGTGCCTCTGTTACGACGGAAAGCAAACTGTTGATCATTTAATAAACCTTTGATTCTAACAAAAAAAGTAGCCTTCTGTTAACCATTCTCTCCATGACCTTGCAAATGCAGCTCGTGAGCGCAATAGGTCGAAACGAATTTGTATTCGTAAGGCGTCCGGAGCCTTTTGGGATGGGGATGACGTGCGCAAAGTGCCATGAGTTTGGAAACGTTCAAGATGTCCAAATCTCATTGTACAATGCTAACAACTTAGTCAGGTTAGCCTGACGAAGGTGCTGGATCATCCCGTGAGTGATCCCGCTGGGTCCCGGGCTTGAACCTTTACAGGATTTCAGGGCAAGAAGCAGTTCTTTCATGGTGAACGTTTGGTTGTAATCAAAAGTATCTTCTGTGACATAGTCTGGTAACTGCAGCTCGGCCTGTCGCTTGTGGTGTAGGAAGCGCGGGTTGTAGTTGGCCGAGCTACTTGTTTCTGAGAATCTCCTGGCGAGTGTGTTGGCAATGTCCACCGGGTCGTCGATTATTCGATCTTGGTGGAGGATTTGCGGAGGAAGTGGTGACTTGAATTTTATCTTTATCTTATTAATTGTGGACCAGACCTGACTTACTGGTGTGTCCTTGTTCACGGTAGAGACTAAGCCGCGCCAGGAGTTTCGTTTGGCTTGTTTGATAGAACTTCTTGCCTGAGCCCTCGCACGTTTGTATGCAACAAAGTTATTATCTGAAGGCTCGTTGTCGAAAATCCTGTATCTCCTATTGCGCTCACGCAGTGCATTTCGGCAGTCTGGTGTCCACGGAACTCAATGCTTTGCGGAAATTGTAGAAACCTTAGGTATAGAGTTGTCAGCAGCCTGAGCTCAGTATGGTGGAGGTAACCTTGAGGACTTTTGCCTTAATGTCACCACCGGAGATATCAAGGACGGCTTACCTTGTGAATGACACCCAGTCTGCTTTCTTATAGTTAAATTTAGGCGGAGACGAGACGGGTTGGTAATAATGTCGCATTAATAAGAAAGACAGATCGGGAAATGGTCACTTCCCAGGGAGGGATTCGTCATAAATACCTCAAGTGATGTCGTTAAGTATATCCGGCGATGACAGGGAAAAATCAATTGCCGAGATATTGCCAGTTTGGTCATCTACACGAGTTCCACTACCATCGTTTAGAAGAGCGAGGTTGGCGTTTATCATAAAATCAACCATTTGTTCTCCCCTGGCGTCTGCCCGGATGCTTCCCCACTGATAATGATGAGCATTGAAGTTTCCTATAACTACTTTACGGTGGGGCAACTGTTTAACGCGCAAGTTTAACTCATCATTATCAAGTGTATTGGAACCGGAGCAATATATTGAGCAAATGGCCAGGTATGTGTTATCAAATTTCACTCTACATGCGACAGCGTCTAGAGTAGAATTTAAAGTCACTGCTGTGTGAGGTAAATTTTGGTGTACATAGATAGCTACCCCACGATTCTCGTCTCTTCTATACGAGTGGTAGCAATTTAAAGCGGAACAGTCTTCGACTGTGCCGTTTAGAAGGGTCTCCTGTAGACATATCACGGCTAGCCTATGCAGTACAAGCAACAGTTGTAATTGTGCTTGCTTATGCCTAAGGCCTCTACAGTGCCACTGGATGATGTTGAACGTGTTGGTTTAAGAGTTATTTAACCGACCAGTTTTCTTAGCCCGTTTATGTCGAGACTTGGGCGAGTCCCCAGGAGAATATGATCGGTCCCAGGAAGTGGATGTTCTGGCTTCCATCAATTATATGTCCTCCAACGAAGTGGACCTGTGAATCACAGACCTCTTTGGTGGAGGTGCTGGTACGATGACGTGCGACGTAGTTTTTTCTAGTTTAGTTAAGTTTAGGGATACATTAGTCTTGTTCTCCTTCTTATCTTTATGGTTGGATGAGGATGTGGTATTGGCTTAGGATTTTTTGTGGCCTTTGGGTGGGAGAAATTGGTATAGGATTAGGTGGAGCTGGGTTCTTGGCAGTGGCGGTCGGCGTGTCACAAGGAGGTTGCGTCGAGACCGGCTTACATTTCAGAGCCGACGCGTAGGATTCATTAGGTTTAGGAGTGTCATGAGACTCCTTAACCCTCCTCCTAGCCTCGCCATATGAAATGTTGTTCCGAGTCTCAGTTGTGCACACTTCTTTCTCAAACTGGAACCAGGGACAGGCTCAGTCCGAGCTTGGGTGGTTGCCGTTACAGTTGACGCACAACATAATGTTACTCGTACAATCCTCCGCAGTATGACCCTCCTCAGCACACTTCCCGCACCTTGCAGAAAGAGTGCAAAACTTTGAAGGGTGACCAAATTCCTGGCATTTATAGCAACGTAGGGGATGTGGAATATATGGGCGAACTTGACAACGCATGTAACCAATAGAGATATTTTCAGGTAAACGAGATTTTCCGAAAGTTAGGGTTACAGGGGAGTTCTACGTCGTTCGCCATTGATGAATTTAGTTATGAACCTGGCAGCGATAACGTCCTCGTTTGCCAGTTCCTTCACAATGTCGTCCTCTGACATATCCATGACATCAGTGCAGTAGATGACTCCCCAGCATGAATTCATGGAAACGGGTATAGAGACCACAGCATCATGAGTATGGAATTTGGTCAACTTAAGTAGTTCCGCCACCTGATTCGTTGATTTCACTTTTACTATTAAGTCACCACTAGCCAGTTTCCTTACCGTTTCAACCCAGACCATTCATCAATGACCTTCCTGATTAGGAAGGGATTGAGGGAGGCGAGGGTCGTTGCTCCGGTCGCATGGGCCACAACATAATTAGCGTTTTTATTTTTGATCGAAGGTCCGTCCCCACTACCCCCTAGGGGGGAAGTGGATGGTTTACCCGGGTCCATCCTAGGGGCCTAACCCCAAAGTATGGGGTGGCAAACCACCCCAGACAGTGGAAAAAAAGTAGCTACCCCCCCCCCCCCAAAAAAAAAAAAAGGATCAGGCAATTGTTCTATGCAGAAAAATTTTCGGGGTTGAGCCGGCTGCACAAGGCCAGGCGAAGTTTTGCAAACACCCGTCAATAAAATATCAATTTTGCACAAAACAACCTTATAAAGATTTTGATGAACGATAGCTTTAGAAAAATTACCTTCAGAACAAAGTTAGGGTAGCGACAACGTAGGGAGGAATGGCTACAACCTACCTCTGAAAGACGACAGCAGCTCCGTACACGTCGGTAACTGGTGCGCGACTCGTCCACGTTAGTTGCCAGACCCCACGACCGTCACTCACCACCAAAGCCGAGGAAATGAAGCAGCATGAGGTATTTCTGTATTATCCAATGATCATTCTTGGTATTACTGTAACATCCAATGGTGAAACATGATATTACTGTAACATCCAATGATCATACTTGATTTTACTGAAAATTCTATTTATCATACGTGGTATTTCTTTAGCATCTAATGATCATACTAGGCATTACCGTAATATCCAATGATTATATCTGGTATTTTTGTAACATCCAATGATTATACTTGATATTACTATAACATCGAATGATCATACTGGTATTACTGTAACTTCCAATTATCATGCTTGGTATTTCTGTAATACCCAATGATCATACTTCGTATAACTCTAACATCCAAAGATCATACTTGTATTACTCTATCATCCAATGATATTATTTGATATTAGTGTCACATCATATGATCAGTGTCGGTATTACTGTAACATCCAATGGTCATACTTGTTGTTACTGTAACATCCACTGATCATACTTGATATTACTGTAACATCCAATGACCATAACTGATATTACTGTATCATCCAAATATTATTCTTGGTATTACTGTAACATCAAATGATCATACTTGGTATCAATATAACATCCAATCATCATATTTGGTATTGCTGTAATATACAGTGGTCACCATTATATTACTGTACATCCAAAGATCACACTTGTTATTAATGTAACATCCCATGATCATTCTTAGTATTACTGAAACACCCTATGATCATACTCTGTATTACTGTAACATGAAATGATCACTCATGATATTACTCTAACTTCCAATGATCATACTTAGTATTACTGTAACATCCAATGATCATACTTGTATTATTGTATCATCCAATGATCATACTTGATCATCAATGATCATCCAATGATATTACTGTAACATCCACTGATCATACTTGATATTACTGTAACATCCAATGACCATAACTGATATTACTGTATCATCCAAATATTATTCTTGGTATTACTGTAACAATCCAATGGTCATATTTGGTATTACTGTAACATATAATGATCATACTTGGTATTACTGTAACATCCAATGCTCATACTTGACATTATAACATCCAGTGACAATACTTAGTGCTACTGTAACATCCAATGATCATACTTGATATTACTGTAACATCCAATGATCGGACTTGATATTACTCTAACATCCAAAGATCATACTTGGTATTACTTTAACATCCAATGATTATACATGATATTATTATAGAATCCAATTATCATACTTGGTATTACTGTAACATACAATGATCATACTTGGTATTACTGTAACATCCAAATATCATGCTTGGAACTACTGTAACATCCAATGATCATACTTAATATGACTATAACATCCAATAATCGTACTTGGCATTACTGTAGCATCCAATGATCATACTTGGTATTGTTGTGACATAAAATGATAATACTTGATAATACTCTAAAAGCCAATGATCATACATGATATTACTGTAGCATCCAATGCTCATACGTGATATTACTGTAACATCCAAATTATCATTTATGATATTACTACATCAAATGAAAATACTTGATATTACTGTAACATCCAAGTATCATACTTGTTATAACTGTAACATCCAATGATCATTCTTGGCACTGCTATAATATCCAAATATCATACTTTATATTACTGTAACATCCAATGATCATACTTGGTATTAGTGTAACATCCAATGATCATATTTGGCATTACAATAACATCCAATGATAGTACTTGATGTTACTGTAACATCCAATGATCATAACTGATATTACTGTAACATCCAATGATCATTCTTGATATTGTAACATCTAATGATCATAATTGGTATTACTGTAACATCCAATGATCATACTTGATATTACTGTAACAACCAATGATCATAACTGATATTAGTGTAACATACAATAATCATTCTTGGTATTACTCTAACATCCAATGATCATTCTTGGTATTAGTGTAACACTGAATGATCATACTTGGTATAACTGTAACATTCAATGATCACACTTGATATTAATATAACATCCAATGATCATACTTGGCATTATAGTAACCTCCAATGATCATACTTGGAATTACTGTAATATCCAATGATCATACTTGATATTACTGTAACATCCAATGATCACACTTGGTATTACTGTAACATCCAATGATCATTCTTGGTATTACTGTAACATCCAATGGTCATACGTGATATAACTGTAACATCGAATGATCATACTTGTTGTTACTGTAACATCCAGTGATCATACTTGATATTACTGTAACATCAATGATCGTAACTGATATTGCTGTAACATATAATGATCAATCTTGGTATTACTGTAACATCCAATGATCATACTTTGTAATAGTGCAACACCCAATGATCATACTTGGTCTTACTGTAACATCCAATGATCACACATGATATTGCTGTAACATGCAATGATCATACTTGGCGTTACCTCCAATGATCATACATGGTAATTCGGTAACATCTAATGATCATACTTGATATTACAGTAACATCCAATGATTATAATTAATATTACTGCAACATCCAATGATATTGATATTGCTGTAACATCCATTGATCATACTTGATATTACTGTAATATCGAATGATCATACTTGGTATTTCTCTATTATCTAATGATCATTCTTGGTATTGCTGTAACATCCAATGGTGAAGCTTGATATTACAGTAACATTCAATAATCATACTTGATATTACTGTAAATTCTATTAATCATACGTGGTATTTCTTTAACATCGAATGATCATACTAGGTATTACCGTAATATCCAATGATTATACTTGGTATTTTTGTAACATCCAATGATCATACTTGATATTACTATAGCATCCAATGATCATACTAGTATTACTGTAACTTCCAATTATCATGCTTGTTATTTCTGTAACATCCAATGATCATACTTCGTATGAGTCTAACATCCAAAGATCATACTTGTATTACTCTAACATCCAATTATCTTATTTGATATTAGTGGAACATCATGTGATCAGTGTCGGTATTAATGTAACATCCAATGGTCATACTTTTTTGTTACTGTAACATCCACTGATCATACTTGATATTACTGTAACATCCAATGATCATAACTGATATTACTGTAGCATCCAATGATTATTCTTGGTATCACTGTAACATCCAATGATCATACTTGGTATTGTTGTGACATAAAATATTTCTTGATATTACTCTAAAAGCCAATGATAATACATGATATCAGTGTAGCATCCAATCTTCATACTTGATATTACTGTAACATCCAATGATCATTTGTTATATTACTACAACATCCAATGAAAATACTTGATATTACTGTAACATACAAGTGTCATACTTGTTATAACTGTAACATCCAATGATTATACTTGGCATTACTATAACATCCAATTATCATTCTTTATATTACTGTAACATCCAATGATCATACTTGATATTACTCTAACATCCAATGATCATATTTGATATTACTGTAACATCCAATGATAATACTTGATATTACTTTAACATCCAATGATCATACTTGATATTACTGTAACATCCAATGATCATAACTGATGTTACTGTAGCATCCAATGATTATTCTTGGTATCACTGTAACATCCAATGATCATACTTGGTATCAATATAGCATCCAATCATCATATTTGGTATTGCTGTAATATACAATGGTCACCTTTATATTACTGTAACATCCAAAGATCACACTTGTTATTACTGTAACATCCCATGATCATACTTAGTATTACTGTAACACCCTATGATCATACTCTGTATTACTGTAACATCCAATGATCAATCTTGATATCACACTAACTTCCAATGATCCTACGTAATATTACTGTAACATGCAATGATCATACTTGTAGTATTCTAACATCCAATGATCATACTTAATATTACTCTAACATTCAATGGTCATATTTGGTATTACTATAACATACAATGATCATACTTCGTATTATTTTAACAACCAATCCTCATACTTGATATTATTACATCAAATGAGAATACTTGGTGTTCCTGTACCATCCAATGATCATACTTGATATTACTCTAACATACAAAGATCATGCTTGGTATTACTGTAACATCTAATGATCATACATGATATTACTATAGAATCCAATGATCATACTTGGTATTACTGTAACATACAATGATCATATTTGGTATTACTGTAACATCCAATGATCATACTTGGAACTACTGTAACATCCAGTGATCATAATTGATATAACTATAACATCCAATGATCGTCCTTGGCATTACTGTAGCATCCAATGATCCTACTTGGTATGGTTGTGACATAAAATGATATTACTTGATATTACTCTAATAGCCAATGAAAATACATGATATTACTGTAGCATCCAATGTTCATATTTAATATTACTGTAACATCCAATGATCATTTGTGATATTACTACAACATCCAATGAAAATACTTGATATTACTGTAACATACAAGTATCATACTTGTTATAAAAGTAACATCCAATAATTATACTTGGCATTACTATAACATCCAATCATCATACTTTATATCACTGCAACATCCAATGATCATATTTGGTATTACTCTAACATCCAATGATCATATTTGATATTACTGTAACATCCAATGATAATACTTGATATTACTTTAACCTCCACTGATCATAACTGATATTACTGTAACATCCAATGCTCATACTTGATATTACTGTAACATCCAATGATCATAATTGGTATTACTGTAACATCCAATGATCATACTTGATATTACTGTAACATCTAATGATCATACCTGATATTACGGTAACATACAATGATCATTCTTGGTATTACTCTAACATCCAATGATCATTCTTGGTATTAGTGTAACACCCAATGATCATACTTGGTATTACTGTAACATTCAATGATCACACTTGATATTACTATAACATCCAATGATCATACTTGGCATTACAGTAACCTCCAATGATCATACCTGGTATTACTCTAATATCCAATCATCATACATGATATGATTGTAACATCCAATGATCGTACTTGGTATTACTGTAACATTCAATTATCATTCTTGGTATTATTGTAACATCCAGTGGTCATACGTGATATTACTCTAACATCCGACGATCATACTTGTTATTACTGAAACATCCAATGATTATCCTCGATATTACTTTAACATCCAATGATCATAACTGATATCAATGTAACATACAATGATCATTCTTGGTATTACTCTAACATACAATGATCATTCTTGGTACTAGTGTAACACCCAATAATCATACTTAGTATTACTGTAACATTCAATGATCACACTTGATATTACTATAACATCCAATGATCATACTTGGCAATACAGTAACCTCCAATGATCATACCTGGTATTACTGTAATATCCAATGATCATACTTGATATTACTGTAACATCCAATGATCACACTTGGTATTACTGTAACATCCAATGATCATTCTTGGTATTACTGTAACATCCAATGGTCATACGTGATATCACTGTAACATCCAATGATCATACTCTTTATTACTGCAACATCCAATGATTATACTTGATATTACTGTAACATCCAATGATCGTAACTGATATTACTGTAACATACAATGATCATTCTTGGTTTTACTGTAACTTCCAATGATCATACTTGGTATTAGTGTAACACCCAATGATCATACTTGGTATTACTCTAACATCCAATGATCACTCTTGATATCGATGAAACATCCAATGATCATACTTGGCATTACAGTAACCTCCAATGGTCATACCTGGTATTACTGTAGTATCCAATGATCATACTTGATATTACTGTAACATCCAATGATTGTACTCAATATTACTGTAACATTCAATGATCATAATCGGCATTATTGTAACATCCAGTGATCACACATGGTATTAATGTAATATCCATTGATAATACTTGACAATACTCTAACATCCAATGATGATCATACTTGATATTACTCTAACATCCAATGATCATGATTTATATTACTCTAACATCCAATAATCGTACTTGATATTACTTTGACATCCAATGATCGTACTTGATATCACTGAAACATCCAATAATTATACGTGGTATTACTGTAACATCAAATGATTATACCTGGTATTACTGTAACATCCAATGATCATACATGATATTACTGCTAACTCCAATGATCATACTTGGTATTACTGTAAATTCCAATGATCATATTTGGTATTACTATAACACCCAATAATCATACTTGATAGTACCTTAACATCCAATGATCATACTTGATATTACTGCAACATCATGTGATTATACTTATTATTACTGTACCATCCAATGATAATACTTGGCATTACTGTAAAATCCGATGATCATAATTAGTATTACTGTAAAATCCTATGATCATACTTGTTATTACTGTAACATCCATTATTCATACATGGTATTAATGTAATATCCAATGATAATACTTGACAATACTCTAACATCCAATGATCATACTTGATATTACTGGAACATCCAATGATCATGATTTATATTACTCGAACATCCAATGATCGTACTTGATATTACTATAACATTCAGTGATCGTACTTGATATCACTGTAACATCCAATAATCATACGTGGTATTACTGTAACATCAAATGATTATACCTGGTATTACTGTAACATCCAATGATCATACATGATATTACTGTAAAGTCCAATGATCATACTTGATATTACTGCAACATCATGGGATTATGATTATTATTACTGTACCATCCAAGGATCATACTTGGCATTACTGTAAAATCCGATGATCATAATTAGTATTACTGTAAATTCCTATGATCATACTTGATATTACTGTAACATCCATTGATCATACTTGGTATTACTATAACATCCAATGATCATACTTGATATTTCTGTATTATCTAATGATCATTCTTGGTATTACTGTAACATCCAGTGGTGAAACTTGATATTACAGTAACATCCAATGATCGTACTTGATATTACTGTAAATTCTATTTATCATACTTGCTATTTCTTTAAAATCCAATGATCACACTAGGTATTACCGTAATATCCAAGGATTATACTTGGTATTTTTGTAACATCCAATGATCATACTGGTATTACTGTAACTTCCAATTATCATGCTTGGTATTTCTGTAACATCCAGTATGACTCTAACATCCAAAAATCATATTTGGATCCACTGATCTTATTTGATATTAGTGTTACATCATATGATCAGTGTCGGTATTACTGTAACATCCAATGGTCATATTTGTTGTTACTGTAACATCCACTTATCATACTTGATATTACTGTAACACCCAGTGATCATAACTGATATTACTGTAGCATCCAATGATTATTCTTGTTATTACTGTAACATCCAATGATCATACTTGGTATCAATATAACATCCAATCATCATATTTGGTATTGCAGTGATATACAGTGGTCATCTTTATATTATTGTAACATCCAAAGATCACAGTTGCTATAACTGTAACATCCCATGATCATACTTATTATTACTGTAACACCCTATGATCATACTCTGTATTACTGCAACATCCAATGGTCACTCTTGATATTACACTAACTTCCAGTGATCATACTTAGTAGTACTGTAACATCCAATGATCATACTTGTATTATTGTAACATCCAATGATCATACTTGATGTTACTGTAACATCCAATGGTCATATTTGGTATTACTGTAACATATAATGATCATACTTGGTATTATTGTAACATCCAATGCTCATACTTGATATTATAACATCCAATGACAATACTTGGTGTTACTGTAATATCCAATGATCATACTTGATATTACTGTAACATCCAATGATCATAATTGGTATTACTGTAACATCCAATGATCATACCTGATATTACTAAAGCATCCAATGATCATAACTGATATTACTGTAACATACAATGATCATTCTTGGTATTACTCTAACATCCAATGATCGTTCTTGGTATTAGTTTAACACCCAATGATCATACTTGGTATTACTGTAACATTCAATGATGAAACTTGACATTATTAGAGCATCCAATGATCATACATGGCATTACAGTAACCTCCAATGATCATACCTAGTATTACTGTAATATCTAATGATCATACTTGATTTTACTGTAACATCCATTGATCACACTTGGTATTACTGTAACACCCAATGATCATTCTTGGTATTACTGTAACATCCAATGGTCATACGTGATATTACTGTAACATCCAATGATCTTACTTGTTATTACTGTAACATCCGAAGATGATACTTGATATTACTGTAACATTCAACGATCGCAACTGATATTACTGTAGCATACAATGATCATTCTTGGTATTGCTGTAACATCCAATGGTCATACTTGGTTTTAGTGCAACACCCAATGATCTTACTTGGTATTACTGTAACATCCAATGATCACACTTGATATTGCTGTAGCATCCATTGATCATACTTGGCATTACAGTAACCTTCAATGATCATACCTGGTATTACTGTAACATCCGATGATCATACTTGATATTACTGTAACATCCAATGATTATACTTAATATTGCTGTAACATCTAATGATCATAATCGGCATTATTGTAACATCCAGTGATCATACATGGTATTAATGTAATATCCAATGATAATATTTGACAATACTCTGACATCCAATGATCACACTTGATATTACTCTAACATCCCATGATCATAATTTATATTACTCTAACATCCAATGATCGTACTTGATATTACTATAATATCCAATGATCGTACTTGATATCACTGTAACATCCAATAATGATACTTGGTATTACTGTAACATCAAATGATTATACGTGGTATTACTGTAACATCCAATGATCATACACGATAACACTGTAAACTCCAATGATCATACTTGGAATTACTGTAAAATCCAATGATCATATTTGGTATTACTGTAACATCCAATAATCATACTTGATAGTACCTTAACATCCAATAATCATACTTGATATTACTGCAACATGATGTGATTATACTAGTTATTACTGTAATATCCAATGATCATACTTGGCATTACTGTAAAATCCATTGATCATAATTGGTATTGCTGTAAAATCCTATGATCATACTTGATATTATTGTAACATCCATTGATCGTACTTGGTATTACTGTAACATCCAATGATCATACTTGGTATTTCTCTATTATCCAATGATCATTCTTGGTATTACTGTAACATCCAATGATGAAAATTGATATTACTGTAAAATCCAATGATCATACTTGATATTACTGTAAATTCTATTTATCATACGTGGTATTTCTTTAACATCCAATGATTATACTAGGTATTACCGTAATATCCAAGGATTATACTTGGTATTTTTGTAACATCCAATGATTATCCTTGATATTACTATAACATCCAATGATCATACTGGTATTACTGTAACTTCCAATTATCGTGCTTGGTATTTCTGTAACATCCAATGATCATACTTCGTATGACTCAAACATTCAAAGATCATACATGTATTACTCTAACATCCAATGATCTTATTTGATATTTGCGTAGCATCATATGATCAGTGTCAGTATTACTGTAACATCCAATAGTCATACTTGTTGTTACTGTAACATCGACTGATCATACTTGATGTTACTGTAACATCCAGTGATTATAACTGATATTACTGTAGCATCCAATGATTATTCTTGGTATTACTGTAACATCCAATGATCATACTTGGTATCAATATAACATCCAATCATCATAATTGGTATTACTGTAATATACAATGGTCACCTTTATATTACTGTAATATCCAAAGATCACACTTTTTATAACTGTAACATCCCATGATCATCCAATGATAATACTTGATATTGCTGTAACAGCCAATGATCATAACTGATATTACTGTAACATCCAATGATCATACTTTATATTACTGTAACATCCAATGATCGTAATTGTTATTACTGTAACATCCAATGATCGTACCTGATTTCATTGTAACATCCAATGATCATAACAGATATTACTGTGACATACAATGATCATTCTTGGTATTACTCTAACATCCAATGATCATTCTTGGAATTAGTGTAACACCCAATGATCATACTTGGTATTACTGTAACATTCAATGATCACACTTTATATTACTATAACATCCAATGATAATACTTAGCATTACAGTAACCTCTAATGATCATACCTGGTATTACTGTAATATCCAATTATCATCCTTGATATTACTGTAACATCCAATGATCACACTTGGTATTACTGTAACATCCAAAGTTCATTCTTGGTATTACTGTAACATCCAATGGTCATACGTGATATTACTGTAACATCCAGTGATCACACTTGTTATTACTGTAACATCCGAAGATGATACTTGATATTACTGTAACATCCAATGACCGTAACTGATATTACTGTAACATACAATGATCATTCTTGGTATTACTGTAACATCCAATGACCATACTTGGTATTAGTGTAACACCCAATGATCATACTTGGTATTACTGTAACATACAATGATCATACTTGATATTGCTTTAACATCCAATGATCATACTTGGCATTACAGTAACCTCCAATGATCATACCTGGTATTACTGTTACATCCAATTATCATACTTTATATAACTGTAAGATCCAATTATCATACTTGGTATTCCTCTAACATCTATTGATCATATTTGGTATTACTGTAATATTCAATGATAATACTTGATGTTACTGCTACATCCAATGATCATAACTGATATTACTGTAACATCCGATGATCATACTTGATATTACTGTAACATCCAAGATCATAATTGGTATTACTGTAACATCCAATGATCATACTTGATATTACTCTAACATCAAATGATCATAACTGATATTACTGTATCATACAATGATCATTCTTGGTATTACTCTAACATCCAATGATCTTTCTTATTATTAGTGTAACACCCAACGAACATACTTGATATTACTGTAACATTCAATGATCACACTTGATATTACTATAACATCCAATGATCATACTTGGCATTACAGTAACCTCCAATGATCATACCTGGTATTACTGTAATATCCAATGATCATACTTGATATTACTGTAACATCCAATGATTACACTTGGTATTACTGTAACATCCAATGGTCATTTTGGTATTACTGTAACATCCAATGGTCATACGTGATATTATTGTAACATCCAATGATCATACTTGTTATTACTGTAACATCCAATGGTTTTACTTGATATTAATGTAACATCCAATGATCGTAACTGATATTACTGTAACATACAATGATCATTCTTGGTATTACTCTAACACACAATGATCATACTTGGTATTAGTGTAACACCCAATGATCATACTTGGTATTAATGAAACATCCAATGATCACACTTGATATTGCTGTAGCATCCAGTGATCATACTTGGCATTACAGTAACCTCCAATGATCATCCCTGGTATTACTGTAACATCCAATGATCATACTTGATATTACTGTAACATCCAGTGATTATACTTAATATTACTGTAACATCCAATTATCATAATCGGCATTATTGTAACATCCAGTGATCATACATGGTATTAATGTAATATCCAATGATAATACTTGACAATACTCTAACATCCAATGATCATACTTGATATTACTCTAACTTCCCATGATCATAATTTATATTACTCTAACATCCAATGATCGTACTTGACATTACTATAACATCCAATGATCGTACTTGATATCACTGTAACATCCAATAATCATACTTGGTATTACTGTAACATCAAATGAATATACCTGGTATTACTGTAACATAGAATGATCATACATGATATTACTGTAAACTCCAATGATCATAATTGGTATTACTGTAAAATCCAGCGATCATATTTGGTAATACTTTAACATCCAATAATCATATTTGATAGTACCTTAACATCCAATGATCATACTTGATAATACTACAACATAATGTGATTATACTTCTTATTACTGTAACATCCAATGATCATACTCGGCATTACTGTAAAATCCGATGATCATAATAGGAATTACTTTAAAATCCTATGATCATACTTGATATTACTGTAACATCCATTGATCATACTTGATATTACTGTAACATCCAGTGATCATACTTGGTATTTCTGTATTATCCAATGATCATTCCTGGTATTACTGTAACATCCAATGGTGAAGCTTGATATTACAGTAACGTCCAATGATCATACTTGATATTTCTGTAAATTCTACTTATTATACGTGGTATTTCTTTAACAGCCACTGATCATACTAGGTATTACCGTAATATCCAATGATTATACTTGGTATTTTTGTAACATCCAATGATCATACTTGAGATTACTTTAACATCCAATGATCATTGTTGGTATTACTGTAACATCCAATGATTATACTTGGTATTACTGTAACATTCAATAATCATACTTGGTATTGAAGTAACATCCTATGATCATACATGATATGACAGAAACATCCAATGATCAAAATTGGCATTACTGTAACATGAATGATCATACTTGGTATTATTGTAACTCTCGATGATCATAGTACTATAATAACATCAAATCATCATACCTTATATTACTGTAACATCCAATGATCATTCTTGATAGTACTGTAGCATCCAATGATCATACTTGATATTACTGTAACATCCAGTGATTATACTTAATATTACTGTAACATCCAGTGATCATAATCGGCATTATTGTAACATCCAGTGATCATACATGGTATTAATGTAATATCCAATGATAATACTTGACAATACTCTAACATCCAATGATCATACTTGATATTACTCTAACATCCCATGATCATACTTCATATTACTGTAATATCCAGCGCTTATACTTGTTATTAGCGTAACATCGAACAGTCATTCTTGGTATAACTGTAACATCCAATAATCATTCTTACTATTACTGTAGCATCCAATTATCATATTTGGTATTACTGTAACATCCAATGATCATACATGGTATTACTGCAACATCCAATGATCATACTTTATATTACTGTAACATCCAATGATCATAGTATTACCGTGACATCCAATGATCATACTTGGTATTACTGTAACTTCTAATGATCATTCTTGGTATTGCTATTACATCCAATAGTCATACATGATACTACTGTAACATCCAATGATCATATATGGTATCACTGTAACACCCAATGATCATACTTGATATTACTGTAATCTTCAATGATAATAATTGATAGTACTGTAACATCCAAAGAACATAATTGATATTACTGTTACATCCAATGATCATTCTTCGTATGACTGTAACATACAGTGAATATACTTGATATCAATATAACATTCAATCATCATACTTGGTATTACTGTAACACACAGTGATCATACTTGATATTACAGTAACATCCAATGATCATACTTGGTATTACTTTAGCATCATATGATCATATTTGGTATTACTGTAACATCAAATGATCATACCTGATATTACTGTAACATCCAATGATCATACATGAAAGAACTGTAACATCCAATGATCATACTTGATATTACTGTAACATCCATTTATCATACTTGGTATTAGTGTAACATCCAGTCATCATACTTAGGATTACTGTAACATCAAATGACGATACTTGATATTTCTGTAACATCCATTTATCATAATTGGTATTAGTGTAACATCTAATTATCATACTTATTATTACTGTAACATCTATTGATCATATTTGATATTACTGTAACATCCAGTGATCGTACTTGGCATTACTGTATCATCCAAAGACAATACACGGTACTACTGTGACGTCCAATGATAATTCTTGATATTACTCTAACATCAAATGATCATACTTGACAATACTCTAACATCCAATGATCATACTTGATATTACTCTAACATCCCATGATCATAATTTATATTACTCTAAAATCCAATGATCGTACTTGACATTACTATAACATCCAATGATCGTACTTGATATCACTGTAACATCCAATAATCATACTTCGTATTACTGTAACATCAAATGAATATACCTGGTATTACTGTAGCAAAGAATGATCATACATGATATTACTGTAAACTCCAATGATCATAATTGGTTATTTATTATTTATTTATTTTGCTTTGTCGCTGTCTCCCGCGTTAGCGAGGTAGCGTAAGGAAACAGAGGAAAGAATGGCCCAACCCGCCCACATACACATGTATATACATACACGTCCACACACGCAAATATACATACCTATACATCTCAATGTACACACACACACACACACACACACACATATATATATATATATATATATATATATATATATATATATATATATATATATATATATATATATATATATATATATATATACAGACATATACGTATATACACATGTACATAATTCATACTGTCTGCCTTTATTTGTTCCCATCGCCATCCCCCCTCATGTGTGCGAGGTAGCGCCAGGAAAGACACCAAAGGCCCCATTCGTTCACACTCAGTCTCTAGCTGCCATGTAATAATGCACCGAAACCACTGCTCCCTTTCCACATCCAGGCCCCACACACTTTCCATGGTTTACCCCAGACGCTTCACATGCCCTGGTTCAATCCATTGACAGCACGTCGACCCCGGTATACCACATCGTTCCAATTCACTCTATTCCTTGCACGCCTTTCACCCTCCTGCATGTTCAGGCCCCGATCACTCAAAATCTTTTTCACTCCATCTTTCCACCTCCAATTTGGTCTCCCACTTCTCGTTCCCTCCACCTCCAACACATATATCCTCTTGGTCAGTTTTTCCTCACTCATTCTCTCCATGTGCCCAAACCATTTCAAAACACCCTCTTCTGCTCTCTCAACCACACTCTTTTTATTTCCACACATCTCTCTTACCCTTACATTACTTACTCGATCAAACCACCTCACACCACATATTGTCCTCAAACATCTCATTTCCAGCACATCCACCCTCCTGCGCACAACTCTATCCATAGCCCACGCCTCCCTCGCAACCATACAACATTGTTGGAACCACTATTCCTTCAAACATACCCATTTTTGCTTTCCGAGATAACGTTCTCGACTTCGAAACATTCTTCAAGGCTCCCAGAATTTTCGCCCCCTCCCCCACCCTATGATTCACTTCCGCTTCCATGTTTCCATCCACTGCCAGATCCGCTCCCAGATATCTAAAACACTTTACTTCCTCCAGTTTTTCTCCATTCAAACTTACCTCCCAATTGACTTGGCCCTCAACCCTACTGTACCTAATAGCCTTGCTCTTATTCACATTTACTCTTAACTTTCTTCTTTCACACACTTTACCAAACTCAGTCACCAGCTTCTGCAGTTTCTTACATGAATCAGCCACCAGCGCTGTATCATCAGCGAACAACAACTGACTCACTTCCCAAGTTCTCTCATCCACCACAGACTGCATACTTGCCCCTCTTTCCAAAACTCTTGCATTCACCTCCCTAACAACCCCATCCATAAACAAATTAAACAACCATGGAGACATCACACACCCCTGCCGCAAACCTACATTCACTGAGAACCAATCACTTTCCTCTCTTCCTACACGTACACATGCCTTACATCCTCGATAAAAACTTTTCACTGCTTCTAACAACTTGCCTCCCACACCATATATTCTTAAAACCTTCCACAGAGCATCTCTATCAACTCTATCATATGCCTACTCCAGATCCATAAATGCTACATACAAATCCATTTGTTTTTCTAAGTATTTCTCACATACATTCTTCAAAGCAAACACCTGATCCACACATCCTCTACCACTTCTGAAACCACACTGCTCTTCCCCAGTCTGATGCTCTGTACACGCCTTCACCCTCTCAATCAATACCCTCCCATATAATTTACCAGGAATACTCAACAGACTTATACCTCTGTAATTTGAGCACTCACTCTTATCCCCTTTGCCTTTGTACAATGGCACTATGCAAGCATTCCGCCAATCCTCAGGCACCTCACCATGAATCATACATACATTAAATAGCCTTACCAACCACTCAACAATACAGTCACCCCCTTTTTTTAATAAATTCCACTTCAATACCATCCACTGTAATACCAATTATGATGCTCATCATAATTGGTATTAGTGTAAAATCCAATGATCATATTTGGTAATACTTTAAAATCCAATAATCATATTTGATAGTACCTTAACATCCAATGATCATACTTGATATTACTGCAACATATTGTGATTATACTTCTTATTACTGTAACATCCAATGATCATACTTGGCATTACTGTAAAATCCGATGATCATAATAGGAATTACTTTAAAATCCTATGATCATACTTGATATTACTGTAACATCCATTGATCATACTTGGTATTACTGTAACATCCAATGATCATACTTGGTATTTCTGTATTATCCAATGATCATTCCTGGTATTACTGTAACATCCAATGGTGAAGCTTGATATTACAGTAACATCCAATGATCATACTTGATATTACTGTAAATTCTATTCATCATACGTGGTATTTCTTTAACAGCCACTGATCATACTAGGTATTACCGTAATATCCAATGATTATACTTGGTATTTTTGTAACATCCAATGATCATACTTGAGATTACTTTAACATCCAATGATCATTGTTGGTATTACTGTAACATCCAATGATTATACTTGGTATTACTGTAACATTCAATAATCATGCTTGGTATTGAAGTAACATCCAATGATCATACTTGATATGACAGAAATATCCAATGATCAAAATTGGCATTACTGTAACATGAACGATCATACTTGGTGTTATTGTAACTTTCGATGATCATAGTACTATAATAACATCAAATCATCATACCTTATATTACTGTAACATCCAATGATCATTCTTGATAGTACTGTAACATCACATGATCATACTTCATATTACTGTAATATCCAGCGCTTATACTTGTTATTAGCGTAACATCGAACAGTCATTCTTGGTATTACTGTAACATCCAATAATCATTCTTATTATTACTGTAGCATCCAATTATCATATTTGGTATTACTGTAACATCCAATGATCATACCTGGTATTACTGCAACATCCAATGATCATACTTTATATTACTGTAACATCCAATGATCATAGTTAGTGTTACCGTAACATCCAATGATCATACTTGGTATTACTGTAACTTCTAATGATCATTCTTGGTATTGCTGTTACATCCAATAGTCATACATGATACTACTGTAACATCCAATGATTATATATGGTATCATTGTAACACCCAATGATCATACTTGATATTACTGTAATCTTCAATGATAATAATTGATAGTACTGTAACATCCAAAGAACATAATTGATATTACTGTTACATCCAATGATCATTCTTCGTATTACTAAAACATACCATGAATATACTTGATATCAATATAACATTCAATCATCATACTTGGTATTACTGTAACACACAATGATCATACTTGATATTACAGTAACATCCAATGATCATACATAGTATTACTGTAACATCCAATGATTATACTTGGTATTACTTTAGCATCATATGATCATATTTGGTATTACTGTAACATCAAATGATCATACCTGATATTACTGTAACATCCAATGATCATACATGAAAGTACTGTAACATCCAATGATCATACTTGATATTACTGTAACATCCATTTATCATACTTGGTATTAGTGTAACATCCAGTCATCATACTTAGGATTACTGTAACATCAAATGACGATACTTGATATTTCTGTAACATCCATTTATCATAATTGGTATTAGTGTAACATCTAATTATCATACTTATTATTACTGTAACATCTATCGATCATATTTGATATTACTGTAACATCCAATGATCGTACTTGGCATTACTGTATCATCCAAAGATAATACACGGTACTACTGTGACATCCAATGATAATACTTGATATTACTCTAACATCAAATGATCATACTTGATATTACTCTAACATCCAATGATCATACTTAATATTACTATAACATCCAATGTCCTTACTTGATATTACTCTAAAATCCAAGTATCATACTTAGTATTACTGTTATATCCAACGATCATACTTAGTATTTCTGAAACATGCAATGATTATGCTTCATATTACTCTAACATCCATTGATCATTCTTAGTATTACTGTAACATCCAATGATCATATTTGGTATTACTGTAACATCCAATGATCATACTTGATATTAATGTAACATCCAATGATCATAACTAATATTACTGTAACATCAAATGATCATACTTAATAGTACTGTAACATCCAATGATCATAATTGGCATTACTGTAATATCCAGTGATCATACTTGATATTACAGTAACATCCAATGACCATAACTGATATTACTGTAACATCCAATAATCATTCCTGGTATTACTATAACATCCAAACAACATACTTGGTATTCCTCTAACATCCAGTGATCATACTTGATATTACTGTAACATCCAATGATCATACTTGATAATACTGTAACATCCAGTGATAATACTTGGTGTCAGTGGAACACCCAATACCTGCTATTACGGCAACATCCAATGATCACACGTGATATTATTGTAACATCCAATGATCATTCATGATATATTATGATACTTGATAATACTGTAACATCCGATGATCATACTTGGTGTTACTGTAACATCCGATGATCATACTTGAAGTTACTGTAAAATCCACTAATCATACTTAGTATTACTGTAACATCCAATGATCATACTCGATATTACTGTGACATCCAATGATCATACATGACGTTACGGCAGCATCAATGATCATACTTGCTATTACTGTACCAAACAATGATTATACTTAGTATTATTGTAGCATCTAATGATCATACTTGCTATTACTTTAACATCCAATGATCATCCTTGGTATTACTGTAACATCCAATGATCATGCTTCATATTACTGTAACAATGAATGATCATAATTGGCATTATTGTAACATCTAATGATCATAATTGGTATTACTGTAACATCCAATTAATTACTCTAACATCCAAGTATCATACTTGATATTACTGTAGCATCCAGTGATCATTCGTGGTATTACTGTAACATCAGATGATCATACTTTGTATTACTGTAACATCCGATGATGATACTTGATATTACTGTAACATCCAATGATCATACTTGATATTAATGCAACACACAATGATTCTACTTGATATTGCTGTAACATCCAATTATCATACTTTATATTACTGTAACATTCAATGATCATATTTGATATAACTGTAACATCCAATGATCATACTTGATATTACTGTAATATACATTTGTCGCACTTGGTATTACCGTAACATCCAATGATCATACTTGGTATTATTATAACATCCAATGAGCTTACTTGATATTCCTGTAACATCCAATGATCATACTTGGTATTTCTGTAACATCCAATGATCATACAGGATATTACTGTAACATCCCATGATCATACTTGATATTACTGTAGCATCCAATTATCATACTCGGTATTTCTGTAACATCCAATGATCACACAGGATATTACTGTAACATCCCATGATCATGCTTGGTATTACTGTAACATCCCATGATCATACTTAGTATTACTGTCACATCCAATGATCGTACTCGATATTTCTGTAACATCCAATCACCATACTCGGTATTAATGTAACTTATGATTATCGTACTTGTTATTTATGTAACAACAAATGATCATACTAGTTATTACCGTAAAAACCAATGATCATAAATAGTATTACTGTAAGATCCAATGATCATAGTTGATATCACTGCAACATCCAATGATAACTGTTGGTATTACTGTAACATTTAGTGATCATGTTTGGTATTACTGTAGCATCATATGATCACACTTGGTATTACTGTAACATTGAATTATCATAGTTGGTATTTCTGTAAAATCCAATAATCACACTAGGTATTACCGTAACATCCAATGATCATACTTTGTATTTCTGTAACAGCCAATGATCATACTTGATATTTCTGTAACATCCAATGATTATACTTGGTATTACTGTAACATCCAATGATCATATTTGATATTATTGTAACATCCAATGATTATTCTTGGTATTACTGTAATATCCAATGACCATAATTGATATTACTGTAACATCTAATGATCATACTTGAATTTACTGTAACATCTAATGATCATAATTGGTATTACTGTAACATCCACTGATCATACTTGATATTACTGTAACATCCAATGATCATAACTGATATCAATATAACATCCAATGATCATTCTTGGCATTAATGTAACCTCCAATGATCATACATCGTATCAATATACCATCCCATCATCATACTTGCCATTACTGTAATATACAATGATCATAGATGATAATATTGTAACATCCAATCACTGTAACATCCAATGATCATACTTGGTATCAGTGTAACACCCAATGATCATACCTGGTATTAATGTAACATCCAATGATCACACTTGATATTACTGTAACATCCATTGATCATACTTGGCATTCCTGTAAGAACCAATGATCCTACCTGATATTACTGAAACATTCAATGGTCATACTTGGTATTACTGTCACATCAAATGATCACACCTGATATTACTGTACAACCCAATGATCATAGGTGACACTACAGTGCCATCTAATGATCATACTTGATATTACAGTAACATCCAATGATTGTACTTGTTATTCCTGTAACATCCAATGATCAAACTTGGTATTAATGTAACATCAAATGATTATACCTGATATTGCTATAACATCCAATGATCATGCTTGATAGTACCTTAACACCAATGACCATACTTGATATTACTGTGACATCCAGTGATTATACTTGTTATTACTGTAACATCCAATAATAATACTTGGCATTACTGTAACATCCGATGATCATACCTGGTATTACTGTAACATCCAAGAATCATACTTGATATTACTGTAACATCGAAAGATCATACTTGGTATTACTCTAACATCCAAAGATCATATATGATATTACTGTAGCATTCAATGCAAATACTTGGTATTCCTGTAACATACAATGATCATACTTGGTATTACTGTAGCATCAAATGATCATATTTGGTATTACTGTAACATCCAGTGATTATACTTGATATTACTGTAACAATCAATGATCGTACTTGGCATTACTGTAACATCCAATGATCATACTTGGTATTACTGTAACATCCATGATAATATTTGATATTACTATAACATCCAATGATCATACTTTATATTACTGTAACATTGAAAGATCATATATGGTATTACTGTAACATCCAATGATCATACATGATATTACTGTAGCATCCAATAATCAAACTTAGTATTAGTGTCACATACAATGATCATACTTGGTATTACTGTAACATCCCATGATCATACTTGGTATTACTGTAAAAGCCAGTGATCATACTTGGTAACATCCAATGATCATACTTGATATCTTATCATCCAATGTCCATACTTGGTGTTACTATAACGTCCAATGATCATACGTGATATTAATGTAACATCCAATGATCATACTTGATATTACTGTAACATCGTAAGATCATACTTGGTATTACTGTAACATCAATGATCATACATGATATTACTGTAGCATCCAATAATCAAACTTAGTATTAGTGTCACATACAATGATCATACTTGGTATTACTGTAACATCCCATGATCATACATGGTATTACTGTAAAAGCCAGTGATCATACTTGGTATTACAGTGACATCCAATGATTATACTTGATATTACTGTAAAATCCAATCATCATATTTGGTACTAGTGTGACATCCAATGATCATACTTAGTATTACTGAAATCCAATGATCATATTTGGTATTACTGTAACATTAAATGATCATATATGATATTACTGTAGCATTTAACGATCATACTTAGTATTACTGTAACATCCAATGATCATACTTGGTATTAGTGTAACAGCCTATGATCATACCTGGTATTACTATAACATTCAATGATCACACTTCATATTACTGGAACATTCAATGATCATACTTGTCATTACTGTAGCATCCAATTATCATACCTGGTATTACTGTAACATCCAATGATCATACTTGATATTTCTGTAACATCTAATGATCATACTTGGTATTACTGTAACATACGATAATAATACTTGGTCTTCCTGTAATATTCAATGTTCATTCTTGGTATTACTATAACATCCAATGGTCATACATGATATTACTGTAACATCCAATGATCATACTTGGTATTACTGTAACATCCAATGATCATGTATGATATTACAGTAGCATTCAATGATCATACTTGGGATTACTGTAACGTACAATTACCATACTTGGTATTACCTTAGCATCCAATGATCGTACTTGGAATTACTGTAACATCCAATGATTATACTTGATATTACTGTAACATTCAATGATCGTACTTGTCATTCCTGTAGCATCCATTGATCATACCTGGTATTACTGTAACATCCAATGATCAACCCTGATATTACTGAAACATCCAATGATCATAATTGGTATTACTGTAACATACAATAATCATACTTGGTCTTACTGTAATATCCAATGATCATTCTTGGTAATACTGTAACATCCAATGGTCATACTTGATATTACTGTAACATCCAATGATCAAACTTGTTAATACTGTAACATCCAATGATCATACTTGGTACTGCTGTAACATCCAATGATCATTCTTGATATCTTATCGTCCAATGTCCATACATGGTGTTACTTTAACATCCAATGATCATACTTAATATTAATGTAACAACCAATGATCATACTTTATATTACTGTAACATGGAATGATCATCCTTGGTATTACTGTAACATCTAATGATCATACATGTTTTACTGTAACATCCAATGATTATACTTGATATTACTGTAACATTCAATGATCGTACTTGTCATTCCTGTAGCATCCAATGATCATACCTGGTATTACTGTAACATCCAATGATCAACCTTGATATTACTGAAACATCCAATGATCATAATTGGTATTACTGTAACATACAATAATCATACTTATCATGGTCATACTTATCATGTATGATCCAATGATCATACATGATATTACTATAACATTCAATGATCATTTTTAGTAATAGTGTGACATCCAGTGATCATACCTGGTGTTGCTGAAATCCAATGATCATACTTGGTATTACTGTAACATCCAATGATCATACTTGATATTACTGTAACATTCAGTGATCATACTTGATATTACTGGAACATCTCATGATCATAATTGGTATTACTGTAACCTCCAATGATCATACTTGATATTACTTTAACATACAATGATCATAACTGATATTACAATAACATCCAATGATCATTCTTAGCATTACTGTAACATTCAATAATCATACTTGGTATCAATTTAATATCCAATCATCATACTTGGTATTACTGTAATATACAATGATCATACTTGATATTACTGTAACATCCAATGATGACACTTGCTATAACTGTAACATCCAATGATCATACTTGGTATTAGTGTAACACCCAATGATCATACCTGGTATTACTGTAAAATCCAATGATCACACGTGATATTACTTGAACATCCAATGATCATACTTGTCATTCCTGTAGCATCCAATGATCATACCTGGTATTACTGTAACATCCAATGATCAACCTTGATATTGATGAAACATCCAATGATCGTAATTGATATTACTGTAACATACAATAATCATACTTGGTCTTACTGTAATATCCAATGGTCATTATTGGTATTACTGTGACATCCAATGGACATACTTGATATTGCTGTAACATCCCTTGAACATACTTGGTATTACTACAACTTCCAATGATCATACTTCATATTACTGTAGCATCCAATGACCATACTTGGTATTACTGTAACATGCAATAATCATACTTGGTCTTACTGTAATATCCAATGGTCATTTTTGGTATTACTGTAACATCCAATGGTCATACTTGATATTACTGTAATATCCAATGATCATACTTGGTATTACTGTAACATCCAATGATCATACTTAGTATAACTGTAACATTCAATGATCATACTTCATATTACTGTAACATTCATTGATTATACATACTATTACTATAATATCCAATAATCATACTTGGTCTTACTGTAATATCAAATGATCATTCGTACTAGTGGAACATCCAATGATCATACTTGGCATTACTGTAGCATCCAATGATCATACGTGGTATTACTGTAACACGGAATGGTCATACTTAATATTACAGTAACATCCAATGATCATACTTGGTATTACTGTAACATACAATAATCATACTTCGTCTTGCAGTAATATCCAATGGTCATTCTTGGTATTACTGTAACATCCAATGGTCACACTTGATATTTCTGTAACATCCAATGATCATACTTGGTATTACTGTAACATCCAATGTTCATACTTAGTATTACTGTAACATCCAATGATCATTAATCATATTACTGTAGCATCCATTGATCATACTTGGTTATTATTGTAACATACAATGATAATACTTGGTCTTACTATAATATCCAATGGTCATTCTTGGTAATACTGTAGCATCCAATGGTCATACTTAATATTACTATAACATCCAATAATCATACTTGGTATTACTGTAACATCCAATGATCATACTTGATATTACTGTAACATCCAATGATCATACTTAGTATAACTGTAACATTCAATGATCATACTTCATATTACTCTAACATCCATTGATTATACATAATATTACTGTAACATCCAATAATCATACTTGGTCTTACTGTAATATCCAATGATCATTCTTCGTATTCCTGTAACATCCAATGGTCATGATTGGTATTACTGTAACATCCAATGATCATACTTGGCATTACTGTAACAACCATTGATCTTAGTATTACTGTAACATCCAATGATCATACTTCACATAACTGTAAAATCCATTGATCATACTTGGTAATACTGTAACATCCAATGATTGTACTTAGTATTACTTTAACATCCACTTAACATACTTCATATTGTATCCTCCAATGACCATACTTGGTGATACTGTAACATCCAATGATTATACTTGATATTACTAAAACATACAAAGATCATTCTTGATATTAATGTAACATCCAAGGATCATACTTGGTATTACTGTAACATCCAATGATCATACATGATATTACTATAGCATTAAATGATCAGGCTTGTTATTACTCTAACATCTTGATATTACTGTAACATCCAAAGATCATACTTGGTATTACTGTAACATCTAATGATCATGCATTATATTACTGTAGTATTCAATGACCATACTTGGTATTACTCTAACATACAATGATCATATTTGGTATTACTGTAACATCCAATGATCATACTTGGTATTACTGTAACATCCAATGATCATACTTGATATTACTCTAACATCCAATGATCATACTTGGCATTACTGTAACATCCGATGATGATACTTGATATTACTGTAACATCTAATGATCATACTTGATATTAATGCAACACACAATGATCCTACTTGATATTGCTGTAACATCCAATTATCATACTTTGTATTACTATAACATTCAGTGATCATATTTGATATTACTGTAACATCCAATGATCATACTTGATATTTCTGTAATATCCATTTATCATACTTGGTATTACTGTAACATCCAATGATCATACTTGGTATTACTATAACATCCAATGAGCCTACTTGATATTTCTGTAACATCCAATGATCATACTTGGTATTTCTGTAACATCCAATGATCATACAGGATAATACTGTAACATCCCATGATCATACTTGGTATTACTCTAACATCCAATGATCATACTTAGTATTACTGTCACATTCAATGATCGTACTCGATATTTCTGTAACATCCAATGATCATACATGGTATTAATGGAACTTATAATTATGTACTTGGTATTTATGTAACAACAAATGATCAACTAGTTATTACCGTAAAATGCAATGTTTATACATCGTATTACTGTAACATCCAGTGATCATACTTGGTATTACTGCAACATCCAATGATAATTGTTGGTATTGTTGTAACATCTAGTGATCATCATATTTAGTATTATTGTATCATCATATGATCACACTTGGTATTACTGTAACATTGAATTATCATAGTTGGTTTTTCTGTAAAATCCAATAATTATACTAGGTATTACCGAAACATCAAATGATCATACTTGGTATTTCTGTAACATCCAATGATCATACTTGATATTTCTGTAACATCTAATTATCATACTTGATATTACTGTAACATCCAATGATCATACTTGATACAAATGTAACATCCAATTATCATACTTGGTATTACAGTAACATCCAATGATCATACTTGGTAACACTGTAATATCTTATTATCATACTTGGAATTAATGAAATAACAAATGTTCATACCTGACATTACTGTAACATCCAATGATCATACTTGATATTACTGTAACATCCATTTATCATGCTGGGTATTAGTGGAACATCCAATTATCATACTTAGCATAACTGTAACATCAAATGACCATACTTGATATTTCTGTAACATCCATTTATCATAATTGGTATTAGTGTAACATCCAATGATCATACTTGGTATTACTGTAACATCCAATGACCATACTTGATATTACTGTAACATCCAATGATCATACTTGAATTTACTATAACATCAAATGATCATAATTGGTATTAGTGTAACATTCACTGATCATACTTGATATTACTGTAACATCCAATGATCATAACTGATATCAGTATAACAGCCAATGATCATTCTTGGCATTAATGTAACCTCCAATGATCATACATCGTATCAATATAACATCCAATCATCATACTTGGCATTACTGTAATATACAATGATCATACTTGATAATATTGTAACATCCAATGATCATACTTGGTATTAGTGTAGTACATGGTATTACTGTAACATCCAATGACCACACTTAATATTACTGTAACATCCAATGATCATACTTGATATTTCTGTAACATCCAATGATCATACTTGGTATTATTGTAACATACAATAATCATACTTGGTCTTACTGTAATATCCAATGGTCATGCTTGGTATTACTGTAAAATCCAATGATCGTACTTGGAATTACTGTAACATCTAATGATTATACATGATATTACTGTAACATTCAATGATCGTACTTGGCATTACTGTAACATCCAATTATCCTACTTGGTATTACTGTTACATCGAATAATCATACTTGATATAACTCTAACATCCAATGATCATACTTGATAGTACTATAATATCAAATGATCATACTTGATATACTGTAATCAATGACCATACTTGGTATTACTCTAACATACAATAATCATATTTGGTATTACTGTAACATCCAATGATCATAATTGGTATTACTGTAACATCCAATGATCATACTTGATATTACTCTGACATCCAATGATCATACTTGGCATTACTGTAACATCCGATGATGATACTTGATATTACTGTAACATCTAATGATCATACTTGATATTAATGCAACACACAATGATCCTACTTGATATTGCTGTAACATCCAATTATCATACTTTGTATTACTATAACATTCAATGATCATATTTGATATTACTGTAACATCCAATGATCATACTTGATATTTCTGTAATACCCATTTATCATACTTGGTATTACTGTAACATCCAATGATCATATTTGGTATTACTATAACATCCAATGAGCCTACTTGATATTTCTGTAGCATCCAATGATCATACTTGGTATTTCTGGAACATCCAATGATCATACCTGGATAATACTGTAACATCCGATGATCATACTTGGTATTACTCTAACATCCAATGATCATACTTAGTATCAATGTCACATTCAATGATCGTACTCGATATTTCTGTAACATCCAATGATCATACTTGGTATTAATGGAATTTATAATTATCGTACTTGGTATTTATGTAACAACAAATGATCAACTAGTTATTACCGTAAAAATCAATGTTCATACATAGTATTACTGTAACATCCAGTGATCATACTTGATATTACTGCAACATCATATTATTGTAACATCATATGATCACACTTGGTATTACTGTAACATTGAATTATCATAGTTGGTATTTCTGTAAAATCCAATAATCATACTAGGTATTACCGTAACACCAAACGATCATATTTGGTATTTCTGTAACATCCAATGATCATACTTGATATTTCTGTAACATCTAATTATCATACTTGATATTACTGTAACATCCAATGATCATACTTGATACAAATGTAACATCCAATGATCATACTTAGTAAAACTGTAATATCACATTATCATACTTGGAATTAATGTAATAACAAATGTTCATACCTGACATTACTGTAACATCCAATGATCATACTTGATATTACTGTAACATCCAAGTATGATACTTGGTATTACTAAAATATCCAATGATCATCCTTGGTATTACTGTAACATCCAATGATCATCCTTGGTATTAATGTAATATTCAATGATCATTCTTGGTAATACTATAACATCCAATGGTCATTCTTTATATTAGTGTAATATCCAATGATCACACTTGGTACTACTGTAACATCCAATGATCATACTTGGTATTACTGAAACATCCAATGATCATACTTGATATCTTATCATCCAATGTCCATACTTGATATTAATGTAACATCCAATGATCATACTTGATATTACTGTAACATCGAAAGATCATACTTGGTATTACTGTAACATCCAATGATCATACATGATATTACTGTAGCATCCAATGATCAAACTTGGTATTAGTGTCACATAAAATGATCATACTTGTTGTTACTGTAACATCCCATGATCATACTTGGCATTACTCTAAAATCCAATCATCATACTTGGTATTACAGTGACATCAAATGATCATACTTGATATTAATGTAACATCCAATCATCATATTTGGTATTACTGTAACATCCAATGATCATATATGATATTACTGTAGCATTCAATGATCATATTTAGTATTACTGTAACATCCAATTATCATACTTGGTATTAGTGTATCAGCCAGTGATCATACCTGGTATTACTATAACATCCAATGATCACATTTGATATTACGGGAATATTCAATGATCATACTTGTAATTACTGTAGCATCCAATGATCATACCTGGTATTACTGTAACATCCCATGATCATACTTGATATTTCTGTAACATCCAATGATCATACTTGGTATTATTGTAACATACAATAATCATACTTGGTCTTACTGTAATATCCAATGGTCATTCTTGGTATTACTGTAACATCCAATGGTCGTACTTGATATTCTTGTAACATCCAATGATCATACTTGGTATTACTGTAACATCCAATTATCATATATGATATTACTGTAGCATTCAATGATCATAATTTTGGTTACTGTAACGTACAATTATCATACTTGATATTACTGTAACATTCAATGATCGTACTTGGAATTACTGTAACATCTAATGATTATACTTGATATTACTGTAACATTCAATGATCGTACTTGGCATGACTGTAATATCCAATGATCATACTTGGTATTACTGCTACATCCAATAATCATACTTGATATTACTCTAACATCCAATGATCATACGTGATATTACTATAATATCAAATGATCATACTTGATATTACTGTAATATCCAAGTATGATACTTGGTATTACTATAACATCCAATGATCATCCTTGATATTACTGTAACATCCAATGATCATCCTTGGTATTAATGTAATATTCATAGATCATTCTTGGTAATACTGTAACATCCAATGGTCATACTTGATATTACAGTAACATATGATGATGAAACTTATTAATACTGTAACATCCAATGAGCATACTTGGTATTACTGTCACATCCAATGATCATACTTCATATCTTATCATCCAATGTCCATACTTGGTGTTACTTTAACATCCAATGATCATACTTGACATTAATGTAACATCCAATAATCATACTTGATATTACTGTAACATTGAGTGATCATACTTGGTATTACTGTAACATCCAATCATCATACATGATATTACTGTAGCATCCAATGATCAAACTTGGTATCAGTGACACATACAATGATTATACTTGGTATTACTGTAACATCCCTTGATCATACTTGGTATTACTCTAAAATCTAATGATCATACTTGGCATTACATTAACATCCAACGATCATACTTGATATTACTGTAACATCCAATAATCATATTTGGTAATAGTGTGACATCCTATGATCATACTTGGTGTTACTGAAATCCAATGATCATATTTTGTATTACTGTAACATCCAATGATCATACTTGACATTACTGGAACATCTCATGATCATAATTGGTATTACTGTAACCTCCACTGATCATACTTGATATTATTTTAACATACAATGATCATAACTGATATTACAGTAACATCCAATGATTATTCTTAGCATTACTGTAACATTCAATAATCATACTTGGTCTTACTGTAATATCCAATGGTCATTCTTGGTATTACTGTAACATCCAATGGTCATACTTGATATTACTGTAATATCCAGTGATCATACTTGGTATTAGTGTAACATCCAATGATCAAACTTATTATTACTGTAACGTTACATTCAATGATCATACTTCATATTACTGTAACATTAATTGATTATACTTAATATTACTGTAACATCCAATAATCATACTTGGTCTTACTATAATATTCAATGATCATTCTTCGTATTCCTGTAACATCCAATGGTCATGCTTGATATTACTGTAACATCCAATGATCATACTTGGCATTACTGTAGCATCCAATGATCATACTTAGTATACGGTATACGTGTGAGAATTAGGAGACGTGGCATGAGGACTCCGCTGCCAGCCACCAGCCATCACCTTTGGTAACGTACGCTCAATTAGAAATAAAATGGACGAGTTATGTACCAACTGTAAGTTTACTCAAGAATATAGAGACAGTGCAGTAATCGCCCTCACGGAAGCCTGGTTGCAAGATCGGGATGCGGATAGCACACTGGCTATCGATGGGTTTGTGTTGGTACGGTCTGACAGGAAAGGTGTTGATAAGGACCGAGGGGGTGGGGTTGCCGCTTACGTGAATGACAGATGGTGTTCACAAATTAATGTTAAGAAGAACTACTGTGACAACAACATCGAGTATTTAGCGTTCACCTGTCACCCTTTTATCTACCACGTGAATTTAATAAGATAATCCTAGTACTTGTATATATACCCCCGGATGCGGACGAAGTTATAGCAGCTGATATACTAGAAAACTGTGTTACAAACTGTGAAAATGAGAGCCCGAACAGTGCAATAATTATTTTAGGAGATTTTAATCATTGTGATTTTCAAGGAAAAGTCCGTACGTACGAACAAACAGTAAACTGTCCCACAAGAGGTAACGCGACACTGGATAAGATGTATTGTAATATTAAAGATGGATATAAAGTTTTTAAACGAGCAGACATTGGAAATGGAGACCATAACATGCTATACTGTGTACCTACATATAAACAATGACTGAAAAGAGTCAAATCGAAAGAAATTGAAATTAGAGAATGGGACGATAACAAGAGACAACGATTACAAGCGTGTTTTGACTGTACAGACTGGTCTGTCTTGATAGAAAACAGGACTGATATCAACACTAACTTAGATATTTTCAATGAATACTTTCACTTTTGCTTTGATATGATCGTACCTACCAAAACAATATATACCCAAACAATAAACCATGGATTAAAAAAGAACTAAAATCTATGCTAAATGAAAAACACAGAGTCATGCGAAATGGAAGTGATGTTGAAAGAAGAACATTGCAAAGTAATATTGATAAAAAAAATTACTGAATCGAAAAGAATATACAAAGAAAAAGTTGAAGGCTTGTTTAAAACAAACAGAGTAAAAGACGCTTGGAAAGGACTTAAAACCCTGTGCGGGCACAAGAAGAAACAAAGTGTGCCTGAACCGGAAAATATCAACACATATGTAAATGAAATGAACGCATTCTTTGCGAGATTTGAAAGACATGATTTCAGTGATGCGTGTAATGAGGTAATGACAGAAATTCAATCTAACAATGATGAAAGCATTATAATTAGGCAAGAAGACGTACAGAAGTCCCTGCAGAATATTCGGGCAGGTAAAGCTACAGGGCCAGACGGGATACCTGCTAGGGTACTTAAATGCTGTGCAAAACAATTGACACCTGCACTGACCACATTATTTCAGGACTCGCTGGATCAGGGAGTGGTGCCTTATAAATGGAAAGAATCTGAAGTGAAACCTATTGCAAAAATTAATCACCCAAAAGATCACAAAGACTTCAGACCTGTAGTACTAACATTTAATATTATGAAATGTTTAGAAAGCATTGTGAAAAACTATATCTGTGAAAAAACAAATAATTTAAAAGACCCTATGCAATGTACTATTAAATGATATTAATAAGCATTTAGATAAGCCCAAATCACAAATTAGAGCACTATACATTGATTTTAGTTCAGCATTTAATACAATGCAACCTCATATTTTGCTCAATAAAATGCTAGAATTGGGTGTAAATAGAAATATCTTAATATGGATTTGTAGCTTTTTAACCCAGAGACCCCAATATACCAATGTAAATAATGTTAAGTCTAATGTGATAGTCACCAACACAGGAGCCCCCCAAGGTTGTGTATTGTCCCAGCTCTTTTCACCTTGTATACTGATGATTGTAGAAGTGAAATTGATGATTGTACTATTATAAAATATGCTGACGATACAGTTATCTTAGGAAAAATTGTAAATAATAATTATGAAGGCTATTTAACTCAAGTTAAAAAATTCGTTGACTGCTCTAAAGCCAAAACGAATTTCATTTTGTATTACATTTTGTATAACAATTTGACGAATAAAGTATTTTTATCTTATCTTATCTTATCTTATCTTAATGTAACATCCAAAGATCATTCTTCATATTACTGTAATATCCATTGATCATACTTGGTAATACTGTAACATCCAATGATTATACTTGGTATTACTTTAACATCCAATTATCATACTTGATATTGTCTCCTCCAATGACCATGCTTGGTGATACTGTAACATTCAATGATCATACTTGCTATTACTGAATCATACAAAGATCATATCTGATATTACTGTAACATCCAAGGATCATACTTGGTAATACTGTAACATCCAATGATCATACATGATATAACTATAGCATTAAATGATCTTGCTTGGTATTACTCTAACATCTTGATATTACTGTAACATCTAAAGATCATACTTAGTATTACTGTAACATCTAATGATCATGCATTATATTACTGTAGTATTCAATGACCATAACTGATATTACTCTAACATACAATGATCATATTTAGTATTACTATAACATCCAATGATCATACTTGGTATTAATGTAACATCCAATAATTATACTTGATATTATTGTAAAATTCAATGACCGTATATTGTCTCCTCCAATGACCATGCTTGGTGATACTGTAACATCCAATGATCATACATGTTATTACTGTAACATCCAATGATAATACTTGATATTACTCTAACCTACAATGATCACATTTGATATTACGCTGACATCCAATGATCATACTTGATATTACTGTAACAACCAATTATCATACTTGATATTACTATAACATCCAATGCTCATATTTGATATTACTTTAACATCCAAGTATCATACTTGGTATTACTCTAACATTGCATGTTAGAGTAATACCAAAACTGATCATTGGATGTTACAGTGATGGCAACTATGATCATTGGATGTTACAGTAATATCAAGTATGATCATTGGATGTTACAGTAATGCCAGGTATTATCATTGGAGGTTAATGTAACATCATGTATTATCATTGGATGTTACAGTAATATTAAGTGTGATCATTGGATGTTACCATAATAGCAGGTATGATCATTGGGTGTTTCACTAACACCAAGTATGGTCATTGGATGTTGCAGTATTATCAAGTATGATTATTGAATGTTACAGCAATATCAACTATGATCATTGGATGTTACAGTAATACCAAGTATAATGTTTGGATGTTACAGTAATACCAAAATTTTTATTGGATGTTACAGTAATATCAGTTATGATCATTGGATGTTACAATAATGTCAAATATGATCAATGGATATTACAGTAATACCAATTATGATCATTGGACGATACAGTACTATTAAGTATGATCATTTGATGCTACAGTAATATCAGTTATGATTATTGGATGTTACATTAATATCAATTATAATCATTGGATGTTACAGTAATACCAATTATGATCATTGGATGTTACAGTAATACCAAGTATGATCAATGGATGTTACAGTAATATGAAGTATGATCATTGGATGTTACAATAATATTATGATCATTGGATGTTAGAGTAATACCAAGTATGATACTTGGATGTTAAAGTAATATCAAATATTAACATCCAATGATCATTCTTGCTATTACTGTAACATCCGATGACCATACTTGGTGTTACTGTAACATCCGATTATCATACTTGGTGTTACTGTAAAATCTAATAATCGTACTTGATATTACTGTAACATCCAATGATCGTACTCGATATTACTGTGACATCCAATTATCATAGTTGGTATTACTGTGACATCCAATGATCATACATGATATTATTGTAGCTTTCAATAATAATTCTTGTTATTACTGTAATATACAATGATCATACTTGGTATTACTGAAAAATCCAATGGTCATACTTGGTAATGCTGTAAAATCTAATGATTATACTACATATTACTGTAACATTCAATGATCGTACTTGGCATTACTGTAACATCCAATGATCATACTTTATAATATTATAACATCCAATGATCATACTTGATATTAATGTAACATCCAATGATCATACTTGATATTACCATAGCTTTCAATGATCATACTCATATTACTGTAACACCCATGTATGATACTTGTTATTACAGTAACATCATATGATCATACTTGGTATTAGTGTAACATCCAATGATCATACTTGATATTACTGTAGCATCCAAAGATCATACTTGGTATTACTGTAACATCCAATGATCATACTTGGTATTACTGTAACATCTAATGATCATACTTGATATTACTTAACATCCAATGATCATAACTTGTATTACTGCAACATCCAATGATCATACTTGATAATCCTGTAACATCCAGTGACAACAAATGGTATTACTGTAACATCCAATGATCATACATTATATTACTATAAATCCAATGATCATGCTTGATATTACTGTAACATTCAGTGAACATAACTGATATTACTGTAACATCCAATGATCATCCTTGGTATTACTGTAACATCCAATGATCATAATTGATATCACTGTAACACCAAATCATCATACTTGTCATTTGTGAAATATCCAATGATCATACTTGTCATTTGTGAAATATCCAATGATCATACTTGATATTACTGTAATATCCAGTAAATGTACTTGATGTTACTGTAACATCCAAATATCATAACTGATATTACTGTAACATCCTATTATCATTCTTGTTATTACTGTAACATCCAATGATCATACTTGATATTACTGGAAAATCTCATGATCATAATCAGTATTACTGTAACATCCACTGATCATACTTGATATTACTTTAACATCCATTGATCATAACTGATATTACAGTAACATCCAATGATCATTCTTAGCATTACTGTAACAACCAATAATCATACTTGGTATCAATATAATATCCAGTCATCATACTTGGTATTACTGTAATATACAATGATCATACTTGATATCACTGTAACATCCAATGATCACACTTGTTATTACTGTAACATTCAATGATAACACTTGATACTACTGGAACATCCAATGATCATACTTGGCATTACTGTAGCATCCAATGATCATACCTGGTATTACTGTAACGTCGAATGATCTTAATATTACAGTAACATCCAATGATCATACTTGGTATTACTGTAACATACAATAACCATACTTGGTCTTACTGTAATATCCAATGGTCATTCTTGGTATTACTGTAACATCCAATGGTCATACTTGATATTTCTGTAACATCCAGTGATCATACTTGTTATTACTGTAACATCCAATGTTCATACTTAGTATTACTGTAACATCCAATGATCATTAATCATATTACTGTAGCATACATTGATCATACTTGGTTATTTCTGTAACATACAATTATAATACTTGGTCTTACTATAATATCCAGTGGTCATTCTTGGTATTACTGTAACATCCAATGGTCATACTTAATATTACTGTAACATCCAATAATCATACTTGGTATTACTGTAACATCCAATGATCATACTTAGTATTAGTATTAGTGTAACATCCAATAATCATACTTGGTCTTAGTGTAATATCCAGTGGTCATTCTTGGTATTACTGTAACATCCAATGTTCATACCTGACATTGCCGGAACATCTAATTATCATACTTAGTATTACTGTAACATCCAATGATCATACTTCATATTACTGTAACATCCATTGATCATACTTGGTATTACTGTAACATCCATTGATTATACATGGTATTACTTTAACATCCAATGATCATACTTGATATTGTATCCTCCAATGACCATTCTTGGTGATACTGTAACATCCAATGATTATACTTGATTTTAATGAAACATACAAAGATCATACTTGATATTACTGTAACATTCAAAGATCATACGTGGTATTACTCTAACATCCAATGATTATACATGATACTTTTGTAGCAATGAATGATCATGCTTGGTATTACTTTAACATCTTGATACTACTGTAACATCCAAAGATCATACTTGGTATTACTGTAACATCCAATGATCATACATTATATTTCTGTAGTATTCAATGACCATACTTAGTATTACTCTAACATACAACGATCATACTTGGTATTACTGTAACATTCAATGATCATACTTGGTATTACTGTAACATCCAATGATTATACTTGATATTACTGTAAAATCCAATGATCATACTTGCCATTACTGTAACATCAAATGATAATGCTTGATATTACCCTAACATCCAATGATCATACTTGATATTACTCGAGCATCCAATGATCATACTTGATATTATTGTAACAATGATCATACTTGATATTACTATAACATCAATGTTCATATTTGATATTACTTTAACATCCAAGTATCATACTTGGTATTACTCTAACATCCAGTGATCATACTTAGTATTATTGTATCATCCAATGATCATACTTCATATTACTGTAACATCCAGTGATTATATTTGGTATTACTGTAACATCCAATGATCATACTTGATATTAATGTGACATCCAATGATCATAACTGATATTACTGTAACATCAAATGAACATGATTAATAGTACTGTAACGTCCAATGATAATTGGTATTACTGTAACATCCAGTGATCATACTTGATATTACTGTAACATCCAATGATCATAACTGATACGACTGTAACATCCAATATTATTTCTTGGTATTACTGTAACATCCAAACACCATACTTGGTATTATTGTAACATCCAATGATCATACTTGATAGTACTGTAACATCCATTGATCATACTTGGTGTTAGTGTAACACCCAATGATCCTACCTGCTATTACGGTAACATCCAATGATCACACTTGATATTGCTGTAACATCCAATGATAATACATGATATTACAGTAACCTCCAATGATCATACCTGGCATTACTGTAACATAAAATGATCATACTTGATATTACTGTAACATCCGATGATCATAGTTTGCATTACTGGAACATCCATTGATCATTTTTCGCATTACTGTAACATGCAATGGTCATACTTGATATTACTGTAACATCCAATGATCATTCTTGTTATTACTGTAACATCCAATGATTATACTGGATAATACTGTAGCATCCGATGATCATACTTGGTGTTACTGTAACATTCGATGATCATATTTGGTGTTACTGTAACATCCAATGATCATACATAACAATTGTAACATCCAATGCAACATCCAATTTTAGCATTCAATGATCATATTTGGTATTACTGTAACATACAATGATCATACTTGGTATTACCGTAAAATCCAATGATTATACTTGGTATTACTGTAAAATCCAATGATTATACTAGATATTACTGTAACATTCAATGATCGTACTTGGCATTCCTGTAACATCCAACGATCAGTACTTGATATTAATGTAACATCAATGATCATACTTGATATTACTATAACTTCCAACGACCATACTTCATATTACTGTAACACCCATGTATTATGATTTTTATTACTGTAACATATAATCATACTTGGTATTACTGTAAATTCCAATGATCATTCTTGATATTACTGTAACTTCCAATGATCATTCTTGGTGTTAGTATAACTTCCAATGATCATACTTGGCATTACTGTAGCATCCAATGATCATACTTAGTATTACTGTAACATCCAATGATTACACTTCATATTACTGTAACATCCATTGATCATACTTGGTAATACTGTAACATCCAATGATTATACTTGGTATTACTTTAACATCCAATTATCATACTTGATATTGTATCCTCCAATGACCATACTTGGTGATACTGTAACATCCAATGATCATACTTGATATTACTGAAACATACAAAGATCATTTTTGATATTACTGTAACATCCAAGGATCATACTTGGTATTACTGTAACATCCAATGATCATACATGATATAACTATAGCATTAAAAGATCATGCTTAGTATTCCACTAACAGCTTGATATTACTGTAACATCCAAAGATCATACTTAGTATTACTGTAACATCTAATGATCATGCATTATATCACTGTAGTATTCAATGACCATAATTGGTATTACTCTAACATACAATGATCATACTTGGTATTACTGTAACATTCAATGATTATACTTGATATTATTGTAAAATTCAATTATCGTACTTGGCATTACTGTAACATCCAATGATCATACATGTTATTACTGTGACATCCAATGATAATCCTTGATATTACTCTAACATCCAATGATCACATTTGATATTACGCTGACATCCAATTATCATACTTGATATTAGTGTAACAACCAATTATCATACTTTATATTACTTTAACATCCAAGTATCATGCTTGGTATTACTCTAATATCCAATGATCATACTTAATGTTATTGTAACATCCAATTATTATACTTCATATTACTGTAACATTCATTGATCATACTTGGTATTACTGTAACATCCAATGATGATAATTGGTATTACTATAACATCCAATGATCATACTTGATATTAATGTAACATCCAATGATCATAACTGATATTACTGTAGCATCAAATGATCATACAAAATGTAAGACTCACGCATACTACCATTAATTTTTCATTAACTATTTGTTATTATCATTCTACTGTGAGTTACATAGAGTTAGATGCATGTTCCCACGGGCCCACTGTTCCCACGGGCTACTGTTACTCAGGATGTTTGAACACGTAAGAGCTGATCTGTTATTTGAACACGTTGTTGAATGGGTGTTGACGGACTCCCATATAACTCCTGTCAATGTGACCTGAGGGAACACACTGGACAGCATCGTCACACTGTTCACTAGAGTGTGTCGTAGTGTGTCGTAAGACTATAGCCCAGAGTACTACAGATGTACGTATATATTCTTTTGTAATAAATCTACAAAGGCCGCCTGATCTTCATTGACTACCAACCACGAAGAAGACCTGTATTCATTCCTGTCGACGCAACCTTACAAATGGTGGCAGCGAAGTAAGAACCTACGTGACCGCGGACGACCGTCACGTCTACTTCATATTTGTACGCCTGGTGGTCCCAGCAGTCATACAAGCCTACCTGACAGTCTTGGCGCTCGCTCCACTGGACGTTAAGGGCGGAGTCCACGGCCGACTACATTCTCCATCACCCGTAGCTCCAGGCAGTGAAGATACGTCTTTATTGCATTGCTGACACTGTGTCACTTGCAAGGGAACACAGTGCCTCCACCGTGGAGTGTGGTCATCACATCCACGCGTCTCCAGCAAGGTCAGCGATCCTGCCAACACCAACGTGGAGGTCATCCGGTCGACCACTCCAGCCGTGGCGACATCCCAGACGTCAGCATCGCGTGGTCCGGCCCTTGTTGCTCACTTAACTTTCCTGCTAGCGAGCCGCTCCTCTGCACACGTCTACCCCTCGCTACACCACACCCGAGACGTCTAAGCGAGCGAATCTCCCATTCAGATAAGAACTGTGTCAAAATTGTTCACTCTGTGAGGTATGCTCCTTTTGTGTGTTACTAGTCCCTAGTCTACCAATATAGACATATGTATATATATATATATACTTTTGGGTAATATGACTATTCGTCCTTATAGCTTAGCAAATTAATCTAAGGGTTTTTCTTACATATATTCTTAAGTTTTCATACATTGATACTGTTGATTTTAGTGATGATTACCTTCGCATGCAGAATCTTGTATTGATATGTTATTACCCCATACTTTTTATTGCCTTTATTTCGGTGCAGTATTTTCAAATAATATTCAGGTTAGGTATTTTAGATTAGGACAATAGTGTTCATTGTATTTTGATTTTTAGAGAGGTTTATTACTTAAACACTTTAAGTCTGATTGTATTACATGTCCAAAGATATTCCATGCGGTAATCGTAAAGGTTCATATGTACTTAGGAAATTACCTAGGATCCCTTACTATAAACGGAACCAACCTTCTAAAATGGCGACGTCGCACAAAGTTGTTTTGACAGATTCTGGTGACACAGATGACCCACAGAAACCTTCCCATACGCTACCACACCCACACCCACCTCCCCCTCCACCTCACGAAAACTCAGGACAATCTTCACAAAAAACAGTTTTCACACTAAAACAAGCTAGGAAACCACACGAGTTATTTGATGGTAAACTATCAAATTTTGATCGGTGGATCAGGAACGTAGGGGACAGTGTTGAACATAATGGTGAGTCAGGAGACATCTTGGGAGGAATTTAAAACGTTGTTTAAGTTCGGTTGTGAGGAATCATTCTCAGATAGTCTACTAACCGTCCTTTTACGTGCTCTTAACACTACATACACGGATGATATGTCAATCCCTGATCACTGGAGTACCTTACATGGAAGAATGACGTTATTTAGGCAGGCTTACGAATCCTCACCCTGGATGTCGGCCATGATGAAGCCTGAAACTCATGTGCAAACACTCGTGCGTTTATTACACATACTCTTCATTCTCAAGGACCTGACCTCCAGACGTAGCTCGGCGGTTACTTGATGAAGACATCGACCCATCATGGTCAGTAACGAAAGTATTGGGTTACACTAAAAAGAAAGGTGGATATCACAACACCAAGACACTGGGCAGGGTGTCGGCTTCCCAATGTATGAGGAAACATTCTAGTGATCAACACAATCATTCCTCTCACGGCCACTTAAAGCGATGCAGTGATGACAGGCACTCACATAAGGTGACGTGTTTCCGGTGTCACCAAACAGGACATAAAGCGAATGTGTGTACTTACACATCGGACTCTTTCTCACGCCTCGACCAGAACAACAACCGCAGTCAACGACCCATGGCATCACAACCTCGGTCGTCACAATGCTGCAGACCGTGTCATAATTTCCTGCGGTCAGACACCAAGCTGACCTTCACCCGCTCGCGCCCCACAACACCAGACAGGTGTTCATATCATAAGAACGCTAGACACACTTCAGCGGAATGCCGAGCATTAGCTAGACAGACGTCACCTAACACAGGTTCATCATGTCATCATCAACAATGACAATCTCTCGCTCATGACAAGACTCCGTCACATAAGGAATTCTGAAGACATTTTCGTTCTTCGCCATTTTCTCACATTACAAGTTTCGATTTAGTGGGTTCTTTCCAGAATAAGCCAATAACAATCTTTCTAGACAGTGGCGCGGAAGCAGATGTCGTCCATTATGATTTCGTTCAACCATTAATGCGCACTCAACTTGTTAAATACTCAGACTTTTACCCACCCCTTCAAAGTATCTCAAATGAAAATCTCGACGCAAGGGGCACTATTAAAATGAACATTCGCATTGGCGACTCGGTCATTACCATAACCCCTTACATTGTTCGAGGTGTAACTTTTCCTGCTGACTTGTTACCAGGACGCCATTCTATATCACAACATAAGATCTGTCCTATTTATCATGAAAATGTTGTTTGTGTTGATAATACGTTCCTGCTGTTGTCAGAGAAGAGTTCTCACTCAGGGTCATTAATACATCTGCTCCCACGTCCTGCTTCACGGTAGATAATACCCAACCCTTTTATTTTTCTACTCATTGCCCTGGTAAACTTCAAACAAATATGACTGCATAGTAACACATTAACGAAGGTTCCTCTCTCACTTTCTGAAAGTGGATGACTGATCATGGACTGAGACATAGTCAGGGTGATCTCGTACTAAGAGTACTTGCTGAACCTTCATCACTAACTGTCAAAGGGCTATCGATGGATGCCTCTATTCATGAGACCGCAGATGGAGAGGTTACCGTATACATTGCCAATACGGGACCCACTCCTGTCCGTCTCTGTAGAGGGACCAAGCTTGTGGAATTCTCCGTTTTGAAGTCTGGAATTCAAGACGAGGAGTTACATGAGTTTAACATCCGTCTAGTCTCACATTCCATTAACCCACTGACTCAGCAGTGCACGGCTCGAGTCAGCTCCCCACCATCACCCGTGACATGATACCCAAGGTAGGATTAACCAAGCATGTTGACCAGTTAACAGACTTACTTAACCAGTATAGGTCTACTATTGCCTTATCGGGAGAACCACTCGGTAGAACTCACTTGGATGTTCACGCTATTAACTTAGAGAAAAACACACGTCCCATTTACGTCCCAGCCTATCGCTTGCCACACGCACACAGAGACATAGCAAGCAAACTGGTTCAGGACATGTTGAAAGATAAGGTCATAGAAGAATCACGGTCACCATGGAATTCACCACTTCTGATCGTTCCGAAAAAGGACGGAACTTTTAGACCAGTCATAGATTTTAGAAAACTCAACAAGGTCACTTTGAAAGATCGTTTCCCATTACCAGTGGTATCAGAGCTTCTTCATAGCCTCGGTAACAATAAGGTATTTTCAACTTTGGATTTACTAAGCGGATTTTGGCAGATTCCCTTGTCAGAGGAAAGCCGCCCCCTGACTGCGTTCAGTACGCCAGATGGTCATTGGCAGTTCATATGCATCATGGCCTTCGGTCTTCATTCCTCACCAGTCACCTTCTCAAGGTTAATGACTAACATTTTTCGTCACATGTTGGTTTATCTTGATGATATAATTGTCATGTCTCCAGATATTGCTTCTCATTTCAAAAGTCTTGAGAGAGTATTTCTGCGACTTAAGGATGCAAACCTAAAAGTCAAGTTGTCGAAATGTTCCTTTCTACAGACACGAATTAATTACTTAGGTCACACCGTTGACGAAAACGGTATTCAACCTAATGCAGATAAAGTACGAACAATTGTGGAATGGCCAGTCCCTTCCACAACAGACAAGGTCAAATCCTTCCTTGATTTAGCAGGATATTATGGAAGATTTATCGCTAATTTCGCGAAGATCGCAAACCCACTCACTTCACTTCTGAAACAGGGAGTTACATTCCAGTGGTCTACAGCGCAAGACAATGCGTTTAACTTACTCAAGCGACACCTATCCTTCAATTTCCCAACTTTGAGAAACCCTTCATTTTGCACACAGATGCTTGTAAACAGGATCTTGGAGCTGTACTTATGCAAGAGTCAAATAGGGGTAGACTTTTTCCCATAGCTTATGCGAGCCGTACATGTTCGACGACGGAATCGAAATACTCAATAACAGAATTGGAAGGCCTTGCAGTTGTTTGGGCACTCAAACATTTTAAGGAATACATATATGGTTAACCTATTACAGTTTATACAGATCACAGAGCTCTGTTGGGTATTTTTCAAAGACAAGATCCTACAGGAAAGTTTCAGAGGTGGTTTTAAACTATACAAGCATTTGACCCAGATTTTCGCTTTGTTTCGGGTTCATCCAGTGTAGTTGCAGACGCACTCTCCCGCAGAGTGGGTACAGTCACTGTAGGCAATAGCCCCGTAGATTTTGATGTAGAAAGGTTGACACGACATCAACGAGATGACCCAGTCTTGTGTCCTGTCAGAGAATTGTATTTAGCGCAGGGAGTCTTGTGCAGGGACGCGAAATTAGGAGTACCTGCCCGTGTTGTTAAGCAAACAATAATTCCAACAACATTAGTACAGGATTTCTTGGAGTTAGCACATGTTTCACCGCAGGCCGCACACCCAGGCGCAGATAAATGCTATAAGCAAACTCGTTTGAGGTATTTCTGGCCAAGAATGCAGAAAAGCATTAAGGATTATATTTTGAGGTGCCAAACATGTAACACATACAAGGGAAGTCCCACTACCCCGCAGAGTTCATATGAACATATTAGGAGGTTTCCCTAGGTCCATGGCAGGCTACAGATACATTTTAGTAATTACTGATGCCTTCACGAGATATTGTGAATTAGTCCCAGTTCAAAATAAAGATGCAGCCACGGTCGCCAAGGCGTTCAAAAAATATATCTTAGGCAGACATAATGCTCCTAAGATTTTGGTTACAGATAATGGTGGCGAATTTAATAACTCATTATTAGAAGAACTCTGTAAATTGTATAACATAAATAAATGTAATATAATGGCACATCATCCAGCCTCGAATGGCCTGGCAGAAAGGTTGAACCGTAAGATCCTCCAGTGTCTTCGCACCAGCATTAATTTTGTTCATGATGAATGGGATGAATACCTGTCTGATGTCCAATGTTCATTAAACTCAGCTTATCATAAGTCAATTGGAGACACTCCCTTCCACGCCTTACACGGTATTGATAAAGTGTTGCCGTATGACATAATAACGCCCCTTCCTCAATGTCCAGCGGTCCAGAAATCAGTTGTAGCGGAAAAATATCGCACGACTCAATTGATTCATCAAAGAATCAAGGAAAGTCTAGGTGAAGCCACTGCAACCTTCACAAACCAGGCTAATAAATCCGCGAAACCATCAAAGGTACGTGGCTCCCGGACTCTTGGTAATGGTGCAGGAATTTAACTCTAGAAGTGAGGTTCCTAAACTTTACCCAAAATTTTCTGGCCCCTATAGAGTCTTAGCTCATTTAAAGGGACATAAGTTCAGGGTTCGACATCGAAATGCAGGTGACATTCGTGAAGAACATGAGGACCACTTGAAAGTTTTACAGTATTCTGAACATGATCATTCCGGTACCACAACGGAAAGTACTCCTGCTATTACGTTAAAATCCAGTGATCACACTTGATATTGCTGTAACATCCAATGATAATACATGATCATACCTGGCATTACTAACATCCAATGATCATACTTGATATTACTGTAACATCCAATGATCATAGTTTGCATTACTGGAACATCCATTGATCATTTTTCGCATTACTGTAACATGCAATGGTCATACTTGATATTACTGTAACATCCAATGATCGTTCTTGTTATTACTGTAACATCCAATGATTATACTTGATAATACTGTAGCATCCGATGATCATACTTGGTGTTACTGTAACATTCGATGATCATATTTGGTGTTACTGTAACATGCAATGATCATACTTCATAATACTGTAACATCCAGTGATCATACCTAACAATTGTAACATCCAATGTAACATCCAATTTTAGCATTCAATGATCAAATTTGGTATTACTGTAACATACAATGATCATACTTGGTATTACCGTAAAATCCAATGATTATGCTTGGTATTACTGTAAAATCCAATGATTATGCTAGATATTACTGTAACATTCAATGATCGTACTTGGCATTCCTGTAACATCCAATGATCATGCTTGATATTACATAACATCCAACGATCAATACTTGATATTAATGTAACATCCAATGATCATACTTGATATTACCATAACTTCCAACGACCATACTTCATATTACTGTAACACCCATGTATTATAATTTTTATTACTGTAACATCATATAATCATACTTAGTATTACTGTAAATTCCAATGATCATTCTTGATATTACTGTAACTTCCAATGATCATACTTGATGTTAGTGTAACTTCCAATGATCATACTTGGAATAGCATCCAATGATCATATTTAGTATTTCTGTAACATCCAATGAATACACTTCATATTACTGTAACATCCATTGATCATACTTAGTAATACTGTAACATCCAATGATTATACTTGGTATTACTTTAACATCCAATTATCATACTTGATATTGTATCCTCCAATGACCATATTTGGTGATACTGTAACATCCAATGATCATACTTGATATTACTGAAACATACAAAGATCATATTTGATATTACTGTAACATCCAAGGATCATACTTGGTATTACTGTAACATCCAATGATCATACATGATAAAACTATAGCATTAAAAGATCATGCTTAGTATTCCTCTAACATCTTGATATTACTGTAACATCCAAAGATCATACTTAGTGTTACTGTAACATCTAATGATCATGCATTATATTACTGTAGTATTCAATGACCATAATTGGTATTACTCTAACATACAATGATCATACTTGGTATTACTGTAACATCCAATGATCATTTTTTTTTTTTTTTTTGCTTTGTCGCTGTCTCCCGCGTTTGCGAGGTAGCGCAAGGAAACAGACGAAAGAAATGGCCCAACCCACCCCCATACACATGTATATACATACGTCCACACACGCAAATATACATACCTACACAGCTTTCCATGGTTTACCCCAGACGCTTCACATGCCCTGATTCAATCCACTGACAGCACGTCAACCCCGGTATACCACATCGCTCCAATTCACTCTATTCCTTGCCCTCCTTTCACCCTCCTGCATGTTCAGGCCCCGATCACACAAAATCTTTTTCACTCCATCTTTCCACCTCCAATTTGGTCTCCCTCTTCTCCTTGTTCCCTCCACCTCCGACACATATATTCTCTTGGTCAATCTTTCGTCACTCATTCTCTCCATGTGCCCGAACCATTTCAAAACACCCTCTTCTGCTCTCTCAACCACGCTCTTTTTATTTCCCTTTCTTACCCTTACGTTACTTACTCGATCAAACCACCTCACACCACACATTGTCCTCAAACATCTCATTTCCAGCACATCCATCCTCCTGCGCACAACTCTATCCATAGCCCACGCCTCTATTCCAACATTGTTGGAACCCCTATTCCTTCAAACATACCCATTTTTGCTTTCCGAGATTATGTTCTCGACTTCCACACATTCTTCAAGGCTCCCAGAATTTTCGCCCCCTCCCCCACCCTATGATCCACTTCCGCTTCCATGGTTCCATCCGCTGCCAGATCCACTCCCAGATATCTAAAACACTTCACTTCCTCCAGTTTTTCTCCATTCAAACTCACCTCCCAATTGACTTGACCCTCAACCCTACTGTACCTAATAACCTTGCTCTTATTCACATTTACTCTTAACTTTCTTCTTTCACACACTTTACCAAACTCAGTCACCAGCTTTTGCAGTTTCTCACATGAATTAGCCACCAGCTCTGTATCATCAGCGAACAACAACTGACTCACTTCCCAAGCTCTCTCATCCCCAACAGACTACATACTTGCCCCTCTTTCCAAAACTCTTGCATTCACCTCCCTAACAACCCCATCCATAAACAAATTAAACAACCATGGAGACATCACACACCCCTGCCGCAAACCTACATTCACTGAGAACCAATCACATGCCTTACATCCTCGATAAAAACTTTTCACTTCTTCTAACAACTTTCCTCCCACACCATATATTCTTAATACCTTCCACTGAGCATCTCTATCAACTCTATCATATGCCTTCTCCAGATCCATAAATGCTACATACAAATCCATTTGCTTTTCTAAGTATTTCTCACATACATTCTTCAAAGCAAACACCTGATCCACACATCCTCTGCTACTTCTGAAACCACACTGCTCTTCCCCAATCTGATGCGCTGTACATGCCTTCACCCTCTCAATCAATACCCTCCCATATAATTTACCAGGAATACTCAGCAAACTTATACCTCTGAAATTTGAGCACTCACTCTTATCCCCTTTGCCTTTGTACAATGGCACTATGCACGCATTCCGCCAATCCTCATACATAAATTAAATAACCTTACCAACCAGTCAACAATACAGTCACCCCCTTTTTTAATAAATTCCACTGCAATACCATCCAAACCTGCTGCCTTGCCGGCTTTCATCTTCCGCAAAGCTTTTACTACCTCTTCTCTGTTTACCAAATCATTTTCCCTAACCCTCTCACTTTGTACACCACCTCGACCAAAACTCCCTATATCTGCCACTCTATCATCAAACACATTCAACAAACCTTCAAAATACTCACTCCATCTCCTTCTCACATCACCACTACTTGTTATCACCTCCCCATTTGCGCCCTTCACTGAAGTTCCCATTTGCTCCCTTGTCTTACGCACTTTATTTACCTCCTTCCAGAACATCTTTTTATTCTCCCTAAAATTTAATGATACTCTCTCACCCCAACTCTCATTTGCCCTTTTTTTGCACCTCTTGCACCTTTCTCCTGTCTCTTTCTTTTATACATCTCCCACTCAATTGCATTTTTTCCCTGCAAAAATCGTCCAAATGCCTCTCTCTTCTCTTTCACTAATACTCTTACTTCTTCATCCCACCACTCACTACCCTTTCTAATCAACCCACCTCCCACTCTTCTCATGCCACAAGCATCTTTTGCGCAATCCATCACTGATTCCCTAAATACATCCCATTCCTCCCCCACTCCCCTTACTTCCATTGTTCTCACCTTTTTCCATTCTGTATCAGTCTCTCCTGGTACTTCCTCACACAAGTCTCCTTCCCAAGCTCACTTACTCTCACCACCCTCTTCACCCAACATTCACTCTTCTTTTCTGAAAACCCATACAAATCTTCACCTTAGCCTCCACAAGATAATGATCAGACATCCCTCCAGTTGCACCTCTCAGCACATTAACATCCAAAAGTCTCTCTTTCGCGCGCCTGTCAATTAGCACGTAATCCAATAACGCTCTCTGGCCATCATAAGTATAATACATAAGTATACTTATGTATATCTCGCTTTTTAAACCAGGTATTCCCAATCATCAGTCCTTTTTCAGCACATAAATCTACAAGCTCTTCACCATTTCCATTTACAACACTGAACACCCCATGTATACCAATTATTCCCTCAACTGCCACATTACTCACCTTTGCATTCAAACCACCCATCACTATAACCCGGTCTCGTGCATTAAAACCACTAACACACTCATTCAGCTGCTCCCAAAACACTTGCCTCTCATGATCTTTCTTATGCCCAGGTGCATATGCACCAATAATCACCCATCTCTCTCCATCAACTTTCAGTTTTACCCATATTAATCGAGAATTTACTTTCTTACATTCTATCACATACTCCCACAACTCCTGTTTCAGGAGTATTGCTACTCCTTCCCTTGCTCTTGTCTTCTCACTAACCCCTGACTTTACTCCCAAGACATTCCCAAACCACTCTTCCCCTTTGCCCTTGAGCTTCGTTCTCACTCAAGCCCAAAAACATCCAGGTTCCTTTCCCTCAATCATACTACCTATCTCTCTCTCCTTTTTTCACATCTGATATTCTTGATATTATTGTAAAATTCAGTTATCGTACGTGGCCATTACTGAAACATCCTGTGATCATACATGGTATAACTGTGACATCCAAGATTAATCCTTGATATTTCTCTAACATCCAATGAAGCACATTTGATATTACCCCTGTCATCCAATGATCTATACTTGATATTACTGTAACATCCAATGATCATTCTTGTTATAACTCGTAACATCCAATGGATTATAACTTGAAAATACTGTAGCATCCGATGATCATCCTTGTGTTACTGTAACATTTTCGAAGATCATTTTGTGTTACTGTTAACTTGCAATGATCATACATCATAATACTGTAACATCCAGTGATCATACATAACAAAATGTAACCGATCCAATGTAACATCCCATTTAGCATTCACTGATCAAATTTGGTATTACTGTAACAAAACAATGATCATACTTGGTATTAACGAACTCCAATGATTATACTTGGTAATACTGTAAAATCCAATGATTATGCCTTAGATTATTTACTGTAACATTCAATGAACGTAACTTGGCATTCCTGTAACATCCAATGATCATGCTATGATATTACATAACATCCAACGACCAATACTTGATATTAATGTAAACATTCCAATGGACATAATAACTGATATTACCATAACTTCCAACGACAAAACTTCATATTACGGTAACACCATGTAATTATAATTTTTTATTACTGTAACATCAATAATCATACTTAGTATTAACTGTCAATTCCAATGATCATTCTAGATATTACTGTAACTTCCAATGATCATACTTGATGTTGGGTAACTTCCAAGATCAAACTTGGAATACATCCAATGAACATCTTTAGTATTTCTGTACAATCCTATGAATACACTTCCATATACTGTAACATCCATGATCATAATTGGAATACTGACATCCCCAAATTATACTGGTATTACTTTAACATCCAATTATCATACTTGATATTGGTATCCTCCAATGACCATATTTGGTGATACTTGTAACATCCAATGATCAAACCTTCATATTTACTGAAAACATTACAAATATCATAATTTGATAATTACTGTAACATCCAAGGATCATACTTGTATTACTGAACACCCAATGATCCTACATGATAAAACTATAGCATTAAAAACATGCTTAGTATTCCTCATAACATCTGATATTACTGTAACATCCAAAGATCATACTTATGTTACTGTAGACATCTACTGATCATGCATTATATTAATTTATATTCAATGACCATAATTGGTATTACTCTAACTACAATGATCATACTTGGTATTACTGTAACATCCAATGATCTTTTTATTTTTTTTTTTTCTTTTCGCTGTCTCCCGCGTTTGCGAGGTAGCGCAAGAAACAGACGAAAGAAATGCCCAAACCCACCCCCATACACATGTTTTATATACATACGTCCACACACGCAAATATACATACCTACACATCTTTACCATGGTTTACCCCAACGCTTCACATTGCCCTGATTCAATCCACTGACAGCACGACAACCCCGGTAAACCACATCGCTTCCAATTCACTCTATTCCTTGCCCTCCTTTCACCCTCCTGCATGTTCATGCCCCCGATCACAGACAAAACTTTTCACTCCATCCTTTCCTCCACCATCCAATTTGGTCTCCCTCTCCTCCCTTGTTCCCTCCACCTCCGAACATAATATTCTCTTGGTCAAAATCTTTCGGTTTGCCACACTCATTCTCTCCATGTGCCCGAAACCATTTCAAAACACCCCTCTTCTGGCTCTCTCAAAACCACGCTCCTTTTTATTTCCCCTTTCTTACCCTTACGTTACTTACTCGATCAAACCACCTCACACCACACATTGTCCTCAAACATCTCATTCCAGCACATCCATCCTCCTGCGCACAAACTCTATCCATACAGCCCACTCCTCTATTCAACATTGTTGGAACCCTAATTCCTTCAAACATACCCATTTTTGCTTTTCCGAATTATGTTCTCGCCTTCCAACACATTCTTCAAGGCTCCCAGAATTTTCGCCCCCTCCCCCACCCATGGATTCCACTTCCCCGCTTCCATGGTTCCATCCGCCTGCCAGATCCACTCCCAGATATCAAAACACTTCACTCCTCCATTTTATCCTCCATCAAACCACCTCAACCTCCCAATTGACTTGACCCTCAACCCACTGTACCTAATAACCTGCTCTATTCACATTTACTCTTAACTTTCTTCCTTCACAAACACTTACCAAACTCAGTCACCAGCTTTTGCAGTTTTCTACAATGAATTAGCCACCAGCTCTGTATCATCAGCGAACAACAACTGACTCACTTGCCCAAGCTCTCTCATCCCCAACAGACCTACATACTTGCCCCTCTTTCCAAAACTCCTCTTGCATTCACCTCCCTAACAACCCCATCCATAAACAAATTAAACAAACCCCGGAGGGCATCAACACCCCCGCCCCAAACCTAAAATTCACTGAGAACCAAACACTTTTTTTCTCCTCGTTTAAAAACCTTTTCCCTTTCCCCTTAAAAACTTTTACAACCCTAATATTTCCCAATACCCCATAATTTTTATTAAACCCTTCCAGAAGGCCCTTTTTTCCTAAATTCAACAAATCCATTTGCTTTTTTTAAGTATTTCTCCCCTACATTCTTCAAAGCAAACACCGAACCCCAAACATCCTCTGCTACTTCTGAAACCCCACTGCTCCCTTCCCCCCCAAACTGATCCTGTTTCTGCTCACCCTTTTCCCAAACAATACCCCCCATAAATTTTAAACCCCCAAATACCAACAAAATTTTCCTCTGAAAATTTGGGGGACTTTACTTTTTAAACCCCCTTTTTCCCTTTGTTCAAGGGCACTATCCCCGCATTCCGCCCAATTTCCCCATACCCTGAAAAAAATTTTTTTTTAATAACCACCCAACCATTTTTCCAAAACGGGCACCTTCCCCTTTTTTAATAAATTCCCCTTTTAAAATACCATCCAAAAAATCTGGCCCCCTTGGGGCTTATTTTTTCCCCAAAAACTTTTTAAACTCCTCTTTCCCCTGTTTAACCAAAATCAATTTTTCCCCAACCCTTAAATTTGGCACCCAACCTCGACCCCAAAAACCCCTTTTTTCTGCCACTCTTCATCAAAACCCCTTCAAAAAAACCTTTTAAAATTACTCCAAACCCCCTCACCCTCACCAAATACTTTTTATTTACCTCCCCAAAATTTTCGCCCTTATTGAAAAATTCCCATTTGCTCCCTTGTCTTAGCAATTTATTTACCCCCTTTCCCAAAAAATCCTTTTTTTTTTCCCCTAAAAATTTTAAAGTTTTCCCCCCCCACCCCAAAATTCATTTGCCCTTTTTTTCACCCTTCAACCCTTTTCCTGTCTCTTTTTTTTATCTACTCCCAACTTAAAGTTGCATTTTTTCCCTGCAAAAAAATCGTCCCAAAAGCCTTCTCTTTTTCCCTTTTACTAAAACTCTTATTCTTTTCCCACCAAATCACTACCCCTTTTTAATCAACCCAAACCCCATCTTTCATGCCACAACCCTTTTTGCGCAATCCCTACGGGTTCCCTTAAATTTACTTTCCCCCCCTTTCCTTTTTCACCTTTTTCCCTTTTGTATCAGTCTCTCCTGTTTCTTCCTTTACACAAGTCTCCCTTTCCCCAAATCCACTCTCACCACCCTCTTCCCCCAAAAATTCCCCCTTCTTTTCTGAAAACCCATACAAAATTTTACCTTAGCCTCCCCAAAAAATCCCTCCCCCAGTTGCAAAATCTCAGCACATTAACAAACCCAAAAACTCTCTTTCGCGCGCCCTTTAAAAAAACGTTAAACCAAAAAAGCTCTCGGTCATAATTTAATACAAAGTATAAATTTTGTATTTTCTCGCTTTTTAAACCAGGTATTCCCAATCATCAGTCCTTTTTCAGCACATAAATTTTAACAAAACCATTTACCATTTCCATTTACAAAAACTGAACACCCCATGTATAACCCCCCAAATTTTTCCCCCAATTTCCACATTACTCCCTTTAAAAAACCTTTTTAACCCGGTCTCGTGCATTAAAACCCCTAACCACTCCTTCGGCTCCCAAAAAAAACTTTTCCTTCATGATCTTTCTTTATGCCCCGGTGCATAAAGCACCAATAAGCACCCCTCTTCTCCCATGAAATTTTTAGTTTTTTACCCTTTTTAAACGAGAAATTTTCTTTCTTACATTTCCCATCACATACTCCCCCAACTCCCGTTTAGGAAAGGGGGATTGCTACCCTTCCCCTTTCCCCTTGTTTTTTCTCCTAACCCCGACTTTACTCCCAAGAGACTCCCCCACTCTTTTCCCCCCTTTTCCCCTTGGGGCTTCGTTTTCAACTAGAGCCAAAAAAATTCCCGGTTCCTTTTCCCCAAACATTTCACCTATCTCCCCCTTTTTTCACACTTTTATATCTTGATTTTTTTTTTAAAAATTTAAGTTTTATTGATGATTAACTGTTTTTTTATTTTGTTAAAAAAAATTTAATTTACTGTACCTCCCTTTTTTTAACCGGGGTTTCTCTAAAATCCAATTATTAATTTTAAATTACCTTACATCCCCAATTTCTTGATATTAATGAACAAAACCCAATTTTCAAACTTTTATTAATTAAAAAAGTCCCAAAAATCATATTTGAAAATTCTTTAACATCCCCGGATCAAAACTTTTGGGATTACTCTAACATCCAAAGATATAATTTTTTAATAATTCAATTTTTTATGTAACAACTAATTATTATACTTAAAATTACTTTTTAACTTTTATTGATCATACTTTGAGTACTTAACATTTCCAAAAAGAAAATTGGGATTTTCATTAAAAACCAAAGATCTTTTTTGATTTTAAAGAAACTCCAATGATCAATTTAAAATGAATTACTGTAGCATCAAATGAAAGCATACTGACAATTTCTAAAGAAACTTCCAAGGATCATAAATTGGTATTGCTGTAACATCCCTTTATAAAATTTGACATTACTGTAAATTCCCCAAAATTTTATTTATTTACTGTAACCCTTCCCAAAAAAAATTTTTGGTTTTTTTTGGTAACTTTTAAAAAATTTATATACATGGGAATTTCTGTAGCATCCCAATGTTTATAACCCGATATTTTCTGTAACAAACCCAAAATCATATTTTTATAAAAACTGTAAAAATACTGTAAATTGGTGTTATGTAACACCCAAATTTATCATAAACCCGCTATTAGTACCTCCTATCCAAAATATAATAATAAAATCCAATTATAATTTCCTTTTGGGATTTCTGTAATACCAATGATCCCAAAATTGGGTTTTTAACCCCTAACCTTTCCAAAAGATCATGTTGCATTTTTGTAAAATCCCAAAGGGTCAGTTTTTGGGATTTAAATGGAAATTATACGATTTAACAATAAAACATAATGACTTTCTTGTTAATCGAAAAAGAAAGGTGGTTTTGAATTTGGAAACAAATTTTTTATTTAATGAAAATTAAATTAAAGTATTGGGGAAAAAAATGGTTAAAAAATGATCAATGCCCCCCTTCCCCTCTTCTGAGCAATGGGTTTTTGGAAAAACATGGGGATGGGCCCAATTTCCCTTAACTTCCTTTTAAATTTTTTAAAGAAAAAATTTTGTTAGATGTACTTAGTGTAAAAAGCCACAAACAAAAACGTAAGAACCATTTTAACCTCGGTAGACGAGACTTGGGGGTTTTATTTTTATTCACTCAAGTTACACTTATGATGTTCATCATGGAACGTTTAACGGGCAATAGAAACGTTTACATGTTTTCTGTATTTTAAAAAATTGAAAAAATTTGAATGACTTTTTTTTTTTTAAGTATGCAATAAAAACGGAAAATTGTTGCCGGAAAGCAGCAGTTAAAAGTAGTAGAGAATTTAAAAACCTGCCAAAATAACTTTCTGGAAACATTTTCAATTATTACAATTTCATTTTAATTAGTAAAGTTGATAATTGAAATTTTCCTTTTTGGCAATGCTGGGCCCTTTCCTTGAAACTGGGTTTTTTTTTATAGTTGGCAAGAGAACATGACGCAAAGGAAGTGAAGGGGGAAAAAAGTCCCCGTGGGGAAAAGGGAATTTGCACGAGAAAAGGACACCCGGCTAGGAAGAACGCGAAGTGAGACTTTTAATCGGTCTGATCAAAGTTAAAAGATGTTTTTTTTTAAAAATTTTAAAATATAAATGGGAGTGGACATTTATATCAAAAGTGGCAATGTTTTTAGATATTATTTTCCCAACTGCTTGTTTTTTTCAAAGAGATGACGAAATATTTCCATGTAGATAGAAATACCCTTAAATATCAGATTGTTAAGTTTTAAAAGACATGTTTTCAGAAGTTCCCCTAAAAGATAAAAAAAAAATTTAAAACTATTTATCAACAATGTATTGCGCCAAATAAATATCACGCGATCATTTGTTTCCTTTTATCACATTTAGAAATGAGTATTAGGAAAATCTAAATAACACTAGATTACCAGCATAACGAAAATAAAAAAAGGATGTTCCCTGAACCATGAAAAAACTGTCATTTCACAGAACGTCAGATTTACATTGTTTCCCAAAACATGACATATATACCACATATATACCACAAAAAATAGAACAAAGGACTCTATTCCATGCAGATATTATGGCACATTTGAATATCTAGGAATTATCTTAAAGTCTTCCGTTTTCTTTGATGGATAAAATATTTCCTGTTTTGTAATAATTATGAATCGCTTTCCCAGATGGCGTTACTTCAAGCATAAATTCTTTTAATTACGTTTCTTTGTATCTGTTTCTCTTGAGCACGGCCGCCGTTTGTATTTAGTCTTGTATGAGCGTCTCCGAAGACGGATGTGTTCTTAACCTCTGTATTTCAAGTCTGTCGCTTTTGATGTTGTCGAGTCTACTCATCTTTTCGGTAAGTCAGACTATTCAGACAAGTGGGTTTCCTTTAGCTTTCATTTAACTTTACTTTCCTTGGATTATTCATATATATGATTTATTTTGGTGTATGTTTATCGGTTTTAGATATATGTTAAGTGCTGTTTCTGGTAGTCCTCAAAGTTGTCTACAGTGTTTGTAGGAGCGTTTTTCATTCCAAGTGTTTACAATGGAAGTGTTTTTTTTTTTTTTTTTAAATCAAATGCAATACCTTATGCCTGTATGCACAAGGATAAACATAATGATAGACGTAAGGCAAGGCAATGGTAGTTGGCTTGTTAATTAATTATCTCATCGTAACAATGGAGATGACCGGACTGCCATTAACTAGTTAGATTCACAGTAGAGAACCATTGAATTCGGTAGACAGAAACTTATAAGCTGATCATCATGGAACGTTTAACAGGTCATATACGTAATAACGTATATTTTTTTCTGTTTTGAGGATTTAGCAAATTTGAATGACGTTTATTGTTTTAAGTGTGCAATAAACAAACAGTTACAGACCACCGTCTGTTGCCGGTGAAAGTATCTGGAAACATTGACAATTATGTACAATTTCATTGTACATTATGTAAATGATTGATAATCGAAATTGAAGTTTTCACTTTAGGCAAATGAGTGGCCATTCCTTGTAAACATGGTTTTCTTTTATAGTTGGCAGAGAGAACACGAGCGGCAGAGGCAACGTGAAGGGCATAAAACGTGGGAAACAGGCGAATTTTGCACGGCTAGGAATGAACTGAGAAGTGAAACTATGATTCTGGTCTGATGCAGTGTTAAAAAGATGTGTTTTCTTACAATTTAAAATCATAAATGGCATGTGGTATTGTGACAATGTTTCAGATATTTTTAATAGGTGTCTTCTCTTGTGTCCTATTATTGCTTGTTTTTATTTTCCATATAGATAGAAATACTCTTGAATATGAGGTTGTTTAGTTGTAAAAGATTTTGAATAGACGATCATTATTTTACATCCTTTTACATTGGTAGATAATATGACTGCATGTGAATGTCAATATGCATGTTTGTCAGACTGTCTCCTATAAGATGAAAAGAAAATATCACACGATCATTTGTTTCCTTTTATCACATTTAGAAATGAAGTGAAATGTAAGAGTTTTAGGAAAATTTAAATCACATTAGATTACCACCATAAAGAAAATATAAAAGATATATGGTTCTTGAGCCATGAAGAAACGTTATATAAAAACGTCAAATCTACATTGCTAAAGCAAAAGATAACATTTATATCACAAAGAATAGAACAAAGGACTCTATTCCCAGCAGATATTATGGCTCATTTGAACATCTTAGTTTCCCGTTTTCTTTGATGGATGAGATATTTTCCATTTTCTAATAGTTTTGAATCGTTTCTTTGTATCTGTTTCTCTTGAGCACGGCCGCCATTTGTATTTAGTCTTGTATGTGTCGTCTCCGAAGACGGATGTGTTCTTAAGCTCTTTATTAAAAGTCTGTCTCCTGTGATGTAGAGTCTACTCGTCTTTTCGGTTAGTCAGGGTTTCCTTTAACTTTTATTTCGCGTATAGATTCGGAGGAAGAATAAGCGTCGATATTGACGGAAATCATTACAGTGGGTCGATATTGACAAAAATCTTTACTGTTGGCGATATTGTCATTATCATCCTATTGTTATGATTTGTTTAAAAATATTCCATAGCAATGATTTGTCAATATTCATTGACACAAATCATTTCCGTGGAATACTATTTCTGTGGGGCAATATTTACATAATTCATGGTTTATATTACCACAAATTCTTACTGTCGGTCGATAATGTCACAAAACATTATTGAGGGACGATATTGACACAAATTATAACTGTTGCTCGATATTGACATAAATCATATGTTATGATATCTGTCGATATTTAAGCAAATCATTTCTCGATCAATTCTAACACAAATCAATATTACCGATGGTCGTTATTGACGCAAATCATTAGTGAAATAGTATTTATGAATATTGACACAAATCGTTACTGTGGGAAATTATTGACAAATCATTAACACAAATTATTACTTTTAGTCGATATTGACAGAAATCATTGACACAAATCATTGTTGACAGTTATTAACGCAAAACAGTACTGTGGGTCGATGTAGAGAAAAATCATCGCTGATATTGACGAAAATGATTACTGCGAAAACGCAAATGTTAACTGACATAATTATCGACAGAATGTCGTCTTGACAAATCATTTATTGTCGCTCGACATGATATTACTGTCGGTTGTTATTGAAACAAATCTTTATTGTGTAACGATGTTGACAAAAATGTGGGTCGATACTGACATAAATCATTACTGGAAGTCAAAATCAACACAAATCTTTAATAATTACTCTGGATCAAATTATTAGTGTGGAACGATATTGACGATATTACTGTGCTTGATATTGACATATTACTGTGGGTCGATATTAACAAATAATGTGACAAAAATAATAATAGGGTCGATATTGACAAAAATTTATGTGGGGCAATATTGATAAATCGTTATTGTGGGTCGACAAAAATCGTTCACAGTGAGTCAATATTGACAATTTGTTTGGGTCGATATTGATAGAAATCTCAAAGTAGGTTGATGCAAATAATTTCTGTGGGTCGATACTGACAAAAATCATTTCTGAGAATCATTGACAAAAATCATTC